>NW_026647645.1:0-15510 GCF_950295315.1 Erinaceus europaeus | reverse complement strand
AAAGAACCAGACATCACTCTGGTACATGTGCTGCCGGGGATTGAACTCAGGACCTCATGCTAGAGAGTCTAGTGACTTAGCCACTGCACCACCTCCCGGACCACAAGGAATTTGTTATGAGATCCACTCTAGTCCCTTGAGTCACATATCCTTGCAGGACCTTAAGATCTTGAGATCTCTCTTTCCCTCTCTCTCCAGCAAGAGGAAGGAAGAAACAAAAGGAGTGGTGGGCCCTCAGAAGCTATAGCAAGGAGGAGACATTACAACCACATCAGTATGGGAATGGCACCATGGGAATGATCCCACTTTATGTCTTTTTATTTTATTATTTTATTTACCATCAGGGTAATCACTGTAACTCAGTGACAGCAATACTGCACTACTCCTAGAGGCCATATTTTCTTTTCTTTTTCTTTCTTTTTCTCTCTTTTTTTTAGATAAGACAGAGAAATTGAGGCAGAGGCAGAGATAGGGAGAGAGAAAGGCAGACATCTGCAGACCCATTTCACCACTCGTGAAACATTCCCACTGCAGGTGGGGAGTAGAGGCTCAAATCCAAGTCCTTGTACATGGAACTATGTGCACTTAACCAGGTGCACAACCACCTGCCACCACCACCCCCACTTTGGGTTTTCACCCCTCGAGTATGTCCTCTCTTCACCCACCTCCTGAGCCTGGCTCTGGCTCTGGCTCTGGCTCTGGCTCTGGCTCTGGCTCTGGCTCTGGCTCTGGCTCTGGCACTGGCTCTGTCCTTATAGTGACTATGAATTCCTTCTGTGTCTTGAAAAGCACTCCTTATCAGTCACCTCTACATCACTCTGAAATGATAGTCATGAATGTTCATAGCATAAAAGTCAAATGCACCCACCTTCCTCTTGCTCACCCTGGATCCATCCAGGATTCTGGAACAAACAAGCCCAAGCTTCCTGGACCCTCATAAAGAGTCCTAAAGCAATCATGTAAGAAATGCTACCGCTTTGAGGACATGATGTCTTGTGGAAGCTCAAACTAGCATATTCAAATAGACTGCATGAAGGGAGGGGGGGATAGAGAGTTGAGGAGATAGCATAATGGTTAAGTGAAAGATTTTCATTCCTGAAGTTCAGCCCTTAGCACTACCTTAAGTCAGAGCTGAGCAGTGCTCTGGTATCTACCTACCTACCTATCTACCTGTATCTAGCTCTCATTAAAATAAACAAATGAAATATTGAAAGGAGGCAGAGGGAGATGCCAGCTAATGTCCAACTCCTCGCTCTTCCAGATCATCTACACTAAACAGAATGGCATGACATAACCCCAGCCAAAACCTCCCAGCTGAGCCTTTGCCAAATTTCTGACTCAAAGAAAACATGAAAGGAAAAAAAAAAGAAAGAAAGAAAGGTAATACATTTTGTTTTAAACCACTGTGTTTTGGTGTAGTTTGTAATACAACCATGATCAGAACAAAGACCAACATCATATCCACTGCAGTGAACAAAGAGATTTTGAGTCCTTCCTCCAACAGCCAAACTTGACTTGAGTAACTCACATAGCCCTGTTCCTGGGAAGATATTCTTTCCCTTCTCCAATGTGCTGGCTAGTGAACCTGAATCAAGCATCTCTGTAAAACATTCATTCAGGCCTCACAGCAAAAAGAATCTGGCCAAGACATTTTAGTTGAGGTTTCAGAGTTACTGAAGTTTCCAAGTAAGTCAGAGGTGATGCCAAAGACAGGTTGGGAAGCACAGATACATTATCATCAACATTGCCATCATCCTCACCAACACCACCACAACCAGGGACAGACAGTAAGCCTGATGGTAAGTGTACCATTATTTCAGATGCTAATCACATCTTCATAGTGTGGTGCTGCTACCATTTCCTTTATAGAAGGAAAAAAAATGGCTTGGAGCAACTATAACTTGCCTATAGTTACCATCCATAAGAATAACTTACAATTTGACTCTCAAGTACACTTAGCTCCAAAGGTCATTATATTTTTATTACTCTAGCTCTGCTCTTCTCAGGCCCACTCTATCCTGAAGTGCCTTAGAAATATTCTACAGGAGTCTCTGGGTCGATGCAGGGCCATAGTCTTTGCATCAGGAAAATAGGAATGTGGACAGTAGTCAGTCTCTGAACAAAGTGTCAGAAGTAGAGAAACCTATGCCATGGAGGGAGCAGAGAGCAGCCATTCATGAACCACCTACTCTAGGTCAAGCAGTGTTGGCACCTTGCCCACACAGGGTCTCATTTAAACTTCAGATTAGCCCTACTGGGCAGGGATTAACTTTCTGTTTTACCAGTGGTCCTAGATTCAGAGAGTGAGTCCAGCTGCTTAACTCTCAATACTGTGTTCTATCTGACCTTATCAGAGAAGCAGGGCCATTGCCTACACACCCACTCAAAGCAATAAGTATGCTAAAGAATTGTTTGCTTTGCATTTCTGGGGGCAGGCAGCCATTTTGGACATGGTTCCTTCCTCACAAATAGCTGGAAGGGGTCCCAGAGCCCTGGGGCTGGAATTCTCCCTACTCAACCTCTCCCTGGCTCTCAAGCCCAGTGTGGTGCCCAGCTAGTTATTATACAACTTTCTTTCTTTGGAGAAGCTAAAACTAGCTATATTTGAAAGGATGCTTGCCATCACAGAAATAAAGTCATGATTTTCTTAAATTTGCCAGTGATTAAATGTGCAAGTAGTATTTCCCACTCCAAAACTAGAGGGGTTTTGCCCATCTCTTAATTTGCCTCTCAGTTCCCCCATTATTCCAAGGCTATTACCATGGCCCTGATGGCACTGACCCTAAGGGTCATATCATAGGGTCTAACTACATGGAGAGGCTTGCAGGCATATGAAATGGGGTTGTTGTGCCAACTTTTTGCAGCTCTTTAACATCTTCTTCTACGGGTTTGGGCAATACTCAAGTCCTGAATCATGGCAGTGGAACCAAGAGACCCAGACTTGAAAATAAAGGCTCTAGAGAACTTCTTGAACTATAAGCCAAGTAATATAATGATTTGGGACATATGTGATGCTAGGCCTGCCTATTTCCTATCAATACTACATATCCCTGTGGATCTAGAATAAATGAAGGGGATGAAGATGGGAAGGCACAGGGTCATGGCAGGAGAAGTGGGTACTACTCAAGTCCAACCTGTCTTAAAGATGCTACATCTCAGACTCAAGGAGCAGAGGTCAGGGCTGCAACTTACAGAGCCATGGTGTGGACCGTACAGGTGATATTGGGTGGAGATGGAACATCTAGAAGCAACAAAGAGTGGGATGGATGGAAAGGGAAAGTGTGCAACAATTTTTTTCTTCCACCATGTTGTAATTCTTTATAATGAAGGTGGGGATCACACAGGTTTAAAGGGCCAGAGTGGGGGGCTGGCGGTAGCACAGCAGGTTGAGCGCACATGGTGCAAAGTGCAAGGACCAGCATAAGGTTCCTGGTTCAACCCCCAGCTCCCCACCTATAGGGGGGTAACTTCACAAGTGGTGAAGCAGATCTGCAGGTGTTTATCTTTCTCTCTCTCTATCTCTGTCTTCCCTCCTCTCTCGATTTTTCTCTGTCCTATCCATCAACAATAACAACAGCAATAACAACAATAACAATAAATACAACAATAAGGGCAAACAAAAATGTGAAAAATGGCCTCCAGGAGCAGTGAATTCATAGTGCAGGCACTAAGCCCCAAAGATAACCTGGAATCAAAAAAAAAAAAAATGCCAGTGTGGAAGTAGGAGGAGACACATGGACAAACTCCACCCCATCACATACACACACACATGCACACACGCACACAAGGACACATGGCAACCCAAGTTTGTCTACCTATTGACACAAGCACAAACAAAAGCAAACAGTTTGGGGAGGGCAGTTGCACTGGGCTCAATAGAAACCCTATCTAACTCTCACTAGATGATGAGGAAAGGTTGCCTATGATTGTGTTACATGTCACTGCTGCTTCCCTGAATCTCTGAAGGAGAGGAAAGATGGCACTGAAAAGCACATGTGCTCTCGGCCCTTCTGAAAGAAAATCCTTGGAGCAGCAAGGCAAGTCAATTTGCACACAAATTAATGAAATGCAACACTCTTTAGGCTGATTACCTTCTTCTCACAGCAAGTGCCATGGGTGACTGCCAAGAGGCTGCACTCAGCCCTGTGAGCTCAAGCGACGAGACATAATGCTAGGGTCTTTCTGGTTTCCCTCACCCACAGCCCATGTGGGGAGGCCTGAACAAGGGTTCTCCCTGTGCCCCAGCAAATAGAGGGGAAAGAAGGAGCAGTCACCCAGGGGAGCCCTACTCAGCTCCACAAGCATTGGCTCCCTGTGACCTAAGAGCTATGAATTACCATCCCCTGAGAATTTCCAGGCCCCTAAGCTACTTTCATTACAGTTAAGAAATGGCAGGGGTAACATTCACACTGATCCCTTTCCAGGTCAGACTACTGACCCACTCAAAGACCTTCACTGACTGCCCACTAAGACATATACAAAGCTCAAACTATAGCACGACCCGCAATGACTTCCGTATTCTTATCTTGGACCCTTCCTCACATTTGCACCCTACACTCTTCCTCTGGCTCACCTGGTCCCGGGCACAATGTCCTCCTCACTGGCCCTCCAGGATGCCAAGCCCATTCCAAGCTCAAAACTTTTGTACATGCTATTCCATTTGATGACACTGTTCTGTAACCAGACTTGGTTTTAGCCACGCCTCTCTACTTTGCTGTCTTTCCTCACAGAGGTTATTAACATCTGAATCTGAATTACTTTGTATTCCACTCATTCATTTGTTTAATGCCTGCCCCCTAACTCTGCTAGGATGTTAGCTCTTGGAAGTCAAAGTCCTTTTCTGCTCAATCCCTTTTCAGCCTCCGTACTTAAAACAGGGTCAGACCCACACTTAGCTATTGAATTAATGTTCGATGCATTACATGACAAGCAAACTGAGCTCAAGAGAGATGCTGAGAATACTGTGAGAACCAGGTTGAGCATGGTGAGGCTTTTCCCATTGAAAAATGGGGAATTGGGAGTCAGCGGTAGCGCAGGAGGTTAAGCGCACGTGGCGCAAAGTGAAAGGACCGACATAGGATCCCGGTTTGAGCCCCAGCTCCCCACCTGCAGGGGAGTTGCTTCACAGGCGGTGAAGCCCATCTGCAGGTGTCTATCTTTCTTTCCCCCTCTCTGTCTTCCCTTCCTCTCTCCATTTCTCTCTGTCTTATCCAACAACAACGACATCAATAACAACAATAACTACAACAACAGTAAAAAACAAGGGCAACAAAAGGGAAAATAAATAAATATTTAAAAAAAATTTTTTGGCAGCACAATTTGTAATAGCCAAAACCTGGAAGCAACCCAGGTGTCCAACAACAGATGAGTAGCTGAGCAAGTTGTGGTATATATACACAATGGAATACTACTCAGCTGTAAAAAATGGTGACTTCACCGTTTTCAGCCGATCTTGGATGGACCTTGAAAAAATCATGTTGAGTGAAATAAGTCAGAAACAGAAGGATGAATATGGGATGATCTCACTCTCAGGCTGAAGTTGAAAAACAAGATTAGAAAAGAAAACACAAGTCGAACCTGAAATGGAATTGGAGTATTACACCAAAGTAAAAGACTCTGGGGTGGGTGGGTGGGTGGGGAGAATACAGGTCCATGAAGGATGATAAATGACATAGTGGGGGGTGTATTGTTAAATGGGAATCTGGGGAATGTTATGCATGTACAAACTATTGTATTTACTGTTGAATGTAAAACATTAATTCCCCAATAAAGAAATAAATTATTTTAAAAAAATTTTTTTTAAAAAATGGGAAACTGAGGAAACTGAATCTACCTGTCAGACTCCCTCTTGCTAAGGTTGAGCTGGGGAGAAGTACGCTTTCCTGTCAGATACTCCCTGTCTCCAGAAACCCTGCATTTTTCTACCTCCAGGGATCAGCATTCCTTAAACCATTAAGTCAGCTGTGCATTCCTTGATACAACGGTCCACTCTCTTATTATCTACATATCAATGTTCTACTTTGTCTAAAAAATGACTGAAGGTCTCCTCCCTATTTCCCCACCCATTCTGCTCATTTGATATATTCTTTTCCTACCAATTAGACCCCTCACAACAGTTGCTAAGGAAGTTCCTACCTTTCCCAGTCCCCTTTTACCTTTCTCCGCCCCTTTCCTAACCACTTATGGTATTGTCAAGCCACTTCTGTTTACGACTTGTGACTTCCATTTTCCAGCCTCGAAGAGCACGTGTGCTCAGACCAGGTTCTTTATGCCGGCCCTTGCACTTTGCACCATGTGTGCTTAACCCGCTGTATTACAGCCCAACTCCAGAGCGCTCAGATAAATAAAGATTTGAATGGCCTCACTGCCACGAGCCCGGTTCCTGGGTCATCTCTCTCACGTCACTAGCCTGACAGAAATACACTATATTTAACTATAGGTGGAGCTTCTCAGGGGGAAGCCTGGACTGGGCTGGGGATTTACAGCATATTTTTCCCATTTTTCTAAATAGTGTTTCCCTGGTGGGAAGAGACTAGGAGCTGGGTGATGGTACATCCCATAGAGCATACACATTTCGTTCAACCCACTTACAGAGGGGAAGATTCATGAGTAATGGAGTAGTGCTGGAGGTGTCTCTCCTCTCTGTCTCTGTCCCTATCTCTATCCTTCTCTGTCTCTCATCCTCTGTAAAAGAAAAGGATAAGAGATAAAGATAGAGACAAAGAAATAGAACCGATCTTACCTCTCTCTTGCTTTCCCAATGCTCAGAAAGGGCTGTGCAGAGTAGGTGCTCAGCAAGCCACAAACTGTTATCAGTCAGGCTTTTAAGTAATTGTTCAGTTTCCTTCTTGCATCATTCTCAGTAGCTATCCAAAGACCTGGAGGGCTGTAAGCCCCATAAACAGAACAACACTCCTAAGATAGTTAAATGACAGCAGTTCTGTAGGGTATTATTATTATTATGGGTACAAACAACACTAATAACAACCCTCTATCAGAGTTGACTTTCGTACACTTAGTTAGCAATGACAGTTAATAAGACTATGAATGCCCTGCACGTACAAAAGGGATTCTAAAGCAGGTCAGTAACACTCTGGCACCAACCATGAAGGAGGAGAAAAGTATTGGATGATAGAAAATGTTAGTAACCTGAAGATCCAGAAGAGGAGCAGAAGTTTTTAGAAATACCACATCACAGATAGTTGTTGAAAGTTGCAAGAAAGAATGGGACAGGAGGGCAGGGTTTGCTTCATGCCATTCTCATGCTTAATTTGCTTAAATGTGCATGTAAGTGATACACCAGATGTTGCCATTCAGTGGTCTGCAAGTCCCATCAGTCTTACCACAGGTAGAGTTGGCCAAAGGAGAGATTAAATTTTTAACAACTAGTTGCAAGCATTTAAAAATTGATTGTCAGAGAAATGCAAATTAAGACAACACTAAGATACCACCTCACTCCTGTAAGAATGGCATACATCAAAAAGGACAGCAGCAACAAATGCTGGAGAGGTTGTGGGGACAGAGGAACCCTTTTACATTGCTGGTGGGAATGTAAATTGGTACAGCCTCTGTGGAGAGCAGTCTGGAAAACTCTCAGAAGGCTAGACATGGACCTTCCATATGATCCAGTAATTCCTCTCCTGGGATTATACCCCAAGGACTCCATAACACCCAAACAAAAAGAGGTGTGTACTCCTATGTTCATAGCAGCACAATTCATAATAGCTAAAACCTGGAAGCAACCCAGATGCCCAACAACAGATGAGTGGCTGAGAAAGCTGTGGTATATATACACAATGGAATACTATGCAGCTATCAAGAACAATGAACCCACCTTCTCTGACCCATCTTGGACAGAGCTAGAAGGAATTATATTAAGTGAGCTAAGTCAGAAAGATAAAGATGAGTATGGGATGATCCCACTCATCAACAGAAGTTGAGTAAGAAGACCTGAAAGGGAAACTAAAAGCAGGACCTGACCAAATTGTAAGTAGGGCATCAAAGTAAAAACCCTGTGGTGAGGGGTAGACATGCAGCTTCCTGGGCCAGTGGGGGGTGGGAGTGGGTGGGAGGGATGGGTCACAGTCTTTTGGTGGTGGGAATGGTGTTTATGTACACTCCTAGTAAAATGTAGACATATAAATCACTCCCAATCCATATCAAATAATATTGCATCCACCGATCACAACCTAACCAACGCACTGATTGCCACTTCAACATGCTTCACTTCAGAGACTTCAGGTGTGGAATGACAACCCTTCAGCTTCATTACTCGGGTGAGACCTTTCCTTTCATAGTATACTCTAATTTCATCTCAGGTGGTTCACTTTCTAACAAAGTCCCAAAACCTAGATATACACCAGTTTCTGTGAGAGAGAGCATATGTTCACACGTATCCATAAACTACTGCAAAATATATACCTGAAAGCAGAAGTACACTAGAGTTTGCAGTGAGTACCTCCCTAACACTTCGTCTCCACTGTTCCAAGCTTTGGGTTCATGAGTGCTCAACAATTTGTTTGGCTTCGTATGTTAACTCTCTTTTCAGTCACCAGGTTCCAGATGCCATCAGGATGCTGGCCAGGCTTCCCTGGATTGAAGACTCCACCAATGTGTCCTGGAGCTCAGCTTCCCCAGAGACACACCCTACTAGGGAAAGAGAGAGGCAGACTGGGAGTATGGACCGACCAGTCAGCACCCCTGTTCAGCGGGGAAGCAGTTACAGAAGCCAGACCTTCTACCTTCTGCAACCCACAATGACCCTGGGTCCATGCTCCCAGAGGGATAGAGTATGGGAAAGCTATCAGGGGAGGGGGTGGGATATGGAGATTGGGTGGTGGGAATTGTGTGGTGTTGTACCCCTCCTACCCTATGGTTTTGTTAATTAATACTTTCTTAAATAAAAAAATAAAAAAAATTTTTTTAATTAAAAAAAAAATTGGAAGACTTCATTGTGCAGTCCAGATTTCTGGCTCCTCTTGAGACTAAGGATGCAGTGACCATACCAGCCTTCCTGTGAGAATCTCATTGGTGGGGCCCTCCAGGTATGTGCCCTCCGAGTGCCCTCAGTTCCCAGCTCCTCCTATAACCCACCTACTCTGCACCTTAGTATTCCTGCCTAGAAGTTACAAGCATTCAGGATTTGTGTTATACCTGAATGGCATCCCAAAGAGTAGCTTTAGTCATTCTTCTTTAATCCTGTGATTTAAAAGATTCTAGAGTTCTCCAAGACTGGTTCAGGAGGTTCCCTAGGTTAGACAGGCCCAGTTGACTATGCAGGGCAGTGAGAGAGCAGCAGATACACAACTTCTTTCCCATCTGACTTGTCTAGACATGAAGCTATCTCCTTTTGGGCTCTACAATTGGGCAACAATTTTCTTGCCTCAAGTTCTCCCTGAGTGTGAGTTTATATTTTAAGATTTACTTATGAGAGTGTGGGAGCAAGAGTGAGAGTGAGTATGAGAGAGAGAACTTCCCAGCTCTGGTATAAAACACGTCAGAAAATAATCCTATAGCTCCTGGAATCTCAGGCAAGCAAGTCAGTACCCTAATGGACTGAGCTACCTTCTTGGTTCTTGAGTGCAGTGTTAACCCTCAGTCAACTCTTACAACTCAATGGGAGCACAGTCTATGTCTTTCTCTTCCTAAGCAATCCCAGCACGAGAGGCCTGGAGACAGGGCTCCTACTGCCTTGGTGACTGGAGAGCAAACTGAAGGACTACTGGCAAGATCTTCATCTAAAGAGCAACTGTGTGAGCAGAAAGCATCACCTATTCCCTCCTCCTATTAGTCTGGCAACCAGCAATCCTGAGGAGCCACTGGCAACTCTTCCTGCCCCCACCAGGAGGCTCAGCTGGGAGGGGCCCTGTGAGTCCCTGCCTTGCTCTTGGGCAGGACTTGCAAGTTCTCAGCCAGTATTGAGAACCACAGAGGGCACTAGGATGCTCTCTCATCCCCCATTCTCCTGGGCCTCTAACTTTTTTTTTCCCAATATCATGCTGGAACTGGAATCCAGTCCTCAGTTCTAGCTGGACTATCAGTGCATCATAAACATTTTGTCAGTCTTTGCTAGGCCTGTCCCCCTGCCACAACAAGGTACACCTGCATCTTGTTTTCCTCCCTTGGCACTGGGAGTTCTGCTTCCTGGTATGGAAAGAACCATCCTTTGCCAGGCTACCCACAACACGGCTCTTCTGACTGAGTGAAACTGCCACCCTCGGTCCCAGCAGCACCAGGCTGTCTACAGTCTCAGTCAAACACCATCCACAGGCACAATAATGAACCTTTTAAGCACAGAACACCAGCCCTGTACTGGGTTCTCTCATGACAGTTGTCCCATAGAGTCCTCAAGACAGCCTCTTGGGAAGATATCTATCCTGGTTTAGGGAGCAGTCAATAGGTTCAAAATGATGGTACTGACAGTGAGCTAGGACCTGACTGTGTGTCTATTTGCTCCAAAGACAACACCCCTTCCTCTGTGCTACCAGCATTTTTGATCCTGAAACATGCTCGTGTTTCTTTCCTCTTCTTTTTCAACTTATTGGGGGTGTGTGTGTTAATAGCTTACAGTATAGTTGTTGACATATGAATACAATTCTCATCTCCCCATGCAGATTGCCCAACTCTTCGGGCTCTCTGCAAGTGTAACAATGGTGACAGAATTTAGAGGTCATTTCCCCAAAGTGCTTTCTGTCCATTTCTGTCCTTCTTACTTGATCTTCAATGGTGATATTCACTGACTGTTCTTCAAACAAGTCTAGAAGAAGGATGAGCTTGTCCTTGATCTGCTAGAGGCAAGCACAAACTTCCTCCTTAGGAAACAGCTGGGTTTGAGAGGCCGGTAGTGGTACAGTTGGTTGAGGGCACACAATGCCATCTGTGAGGATCCAAGTTCAAGCTCCCGTTCCCCACATGCAGGTGGAAAACACCATGAACAGTGAGGCAAGTCTGCAGGTACTTCTCCCCCTCCTCCATATATATAATACATATATTCTTTATCTATCTATCTCCCTCTCTGCTCTCCATTTCTACCAAATAATAAAGAAAGAAAAAAAAAGGAAAAAATGGCCACTGGGAGTAGTGGATTCACGTGCAGGCATTTAGCCCCAGCAATAGCCCTGATGGCAAAAACAAACCAACAGACAAAAAACAAGCTGCGTTTGAGTCAAGGATTCTGAACTCACACCCAGCTGTGAATCTATGAACAATCTTACATCCTTAGAATCCAGGGTTCTGTAACAGCTCTTCCTTTCCAGTGCTGTTTAGATTGGGTGAGTCAATGAGCCTAAATAAGGTCTAAATAAGCAAGCTTGGTAAGTAAAGTTCTGCCCCTCTGTTTCACACCCCACCTCCTTCACCCTATCCCAAAGTTAAGTAAGATTGAGACAAAGTAATATTTAAGGGTATGACATTCCATCCACCCACTGACCTACAGGCCATCATATGCTTCTACCCAAGAAGCTCATTTGCATATCAAAGCAGAAACAGGTGGATTATAAAATGCCCACAGCTTGTCGCTCTTTACTGCATCTGCACTTTTTGGCAGTGGGACTTTCCAATGTCCCCCAAAGGAGTTTCCCCTGCCCTTTTCATCAGGGTTGACCTTGAACCAAGGTCAAATCTTAGCTTGCATAGACCAAGAAGATGCCACATAGGCAAAAATGTAACTGATGCCATGACATACCAGGCCTGAGCCCTCCAGTGACCCGGAGGCCTTGCATTCACTCTCCTGGAACTCTCTTGCTGCCACACGGGTTAGTGTGCCTGGTGATAAGAGACAAGTCATCAGTTTGCAGTCAGTTACCCACAATCCTAATCATGCAAGCCCCATCCTATTGGCCAGCTGGTCACAGATAACATGAGTGAGATCAGGCAAGATCAGCAGAGTCTGACCAGGACTGTTGATGAGGAGGCTCATGAGTAAACTCAAAAGCTTCCTGTTTCACAGTTCTATCTGGGGGTGGTTTGTTACAAGGTCCAAGCTAACCAATGTGGAGGTCCTCCATTCTCCAGACTGGCAGCTCGAGTACATCTAGAAGATAGGTGACTGAGGCCAATTCTTGTTGGTCCCATGCAAGAACTTTATTTGGAATTGCAGGCAAGATGGTGGTGGGCTGCACAGCACAGAGAGATTCTCCAAGATGAACCCTTACCAATTTGGATAACCTCACCTCACCTCTGCCTCCCTCAACACCACTCAGCCTTCCTCTGGCTTCCCACAATGCTGGGAAAATTCACTGATTCCCCACTGGGTTTCCCATCCAGTTCTTCAATCAACAAACATCCTGACTCACCACCTCAGGGGAAACACCCCCTCAAGAACACCACTGGGATCTGAAGAAAGCAGAAAGGGTAACTGAGTCATTTCACTGCTGTAGGATATTCCCTTTGTAAAAAAAAAAAAAAAAAAAGTCTATTTTTTCATGCCTGCTGCCTCCTGCGTGAAGGGTCTACCTCCTAATAAGTCAGAGACTCCTGCAGGGAGGAGCTGACACATTGCTATTTAATGACCCACAAAAGAAAGAAAGAATATTAGGTGTCTCCAGGCCCACACTTCAGGCTCATGGTCCCCTCTTTTCTCTGGGGAAAGACTAGATAATCTTCTCAGAAAGGCCTTTCAGAGTACCAGGAATGGAATAGTATGACTCAAGATGTTCACTCACTAGGAAGACCTAACCAGCAGACAAACATCAGAGGATTCAAGCAACACTTAGCACTTTCCCCTTGTTCAGGGCTTGGATGTATCCTTGTAATAATAATACAAGAAAAAAAAATTTTAAAAAGCACAAGGGTGTTTTAAAATAGGTCTAATTGGGGTTGTGGGAGCGGCTGCATCACACCTGAATTAACAGTATGTTTGGTCTGCCCACTGGGTAATTGAACTTCTAGAAAGGTGGGTGTTCCCCTTTACCCATCCTCTTTCCAGCCATTGCCCACAGGATCTGAAAAGAGGATTAACAGAGGTGAGCATATTCCAGCTCCTCTTTTTTTTTTTTAATTTCAAACTGATGATTCAATATATACTTATTCCATGGAAAGTTTGTGCACATACTAGATATACACAACTAAATATCATTAACCTCTAATATCTCCAATGAATTCTAATTCAGAATGTGATGTTTTCTTATTTCTTTTTTTACATACATATACTTAATTTTATTAGTGACTTAATATTGACTTACAAAATTATAACAGGGGTATAATTCCACACCATTCCCACCACCAGAGTTCTGTGTTCCTATTCCCTCCATTAGAAACTGCAGTAATTTGCCGAAAGTAACCAATATGAGTTGACTAGTATTTCTTTTTTAAAAAAACATTTTAAAATATTTATTTCTTTTCCCATTTGTTGCCCTTGTCTTTTATTGTTGTAGTTATTATTGTTGTTGTTATCGTTGTTGGACAGGACAGAGAGAAATGGAGAGAGGAGGGGAAGACAGAGAGGGGGAAGCCATTCCCTTGCAGGTGGGGAGCTGGGAGCTTGAACTGGGATCCTTACACCAGTCCTTGCGCTTCGTGCCACGTGCACTAACCCACTGCACTACCGCCCAACTCCTAGTTGACTGGTATTTCTATAGCTATCTAGTTTTTCCCCATTTTCCCCCCCAGATCCTCTTCTAAAGCACAAGGAGGTTCCAAGGGGATGGAGGTGTAAGCAGACAGCCATAGCACAGTGGAAGGTGCTAAGCAGCCCTACAGTGAAAGTGGTGATGGAGATGGACTGAGGATGTAGCAGAGGCAAGAAGAGGCCATCCGTCATAGGGACAGGCAACTGGCAGGAGACACAGAGGCCAGCAAGGCCAGACTCCACCACATCTTTCCTACCATGCCTGGGATTCAGATGGGGTGGGGGATATAGTATAGATTCAGAAAAGAAAGGGAACATGACCATGGGGGGTCTCAGACACAGGCCCTGATACAACTCTGTTTCCTTCTCCCAGCTCAGCCAAGTGCCAAGTCCTGTATGCCTTAAGCATCCACTGATCTCCAAACCAGTCATAATGAACTCTATAGAATCTCAGTCTCTCTCTCTCTCTCCCTCTCTCCCTCTCCCCCTCTCCCTCTCTCTCTTTCTCATGACTTCATTTCTAAGAATTTCTAAAGGAAAAGAAAAAAATGAATGTCTCATACTAGTACCACTTTCGCTAAAGTAGAAAGGCTTTTAAAATCCATAAACAGTAGGATATAATTAAATGCAAATGTGAGGCCACATTTAAAAATTAATCTTCTATAATTAATTAGTAATTGAAAATATTCTGGTAAATGATACTTAAATGGCAAAGAATTATCCTTTCTCTGAGTGATAAAGTCACCTGCTAAAGATTTACTGTGGTAGAATGAGAAATATTTGCATATATCGTGTGGGACAACAGAATACTGTGATTACTTAATTTACCTTTGCTATAAGTGTATTAAAAAGCACAATCTTTATATTCAAATTATGGAAGCAAACTCACTCACTGCAGCAAACTCTGAGAAGCAATTCATTTGAAGCCAGGAGTGAACCCAAGCAGAGTTTCTAGTGAGGATTAAATTGGCCTTTAGCCATATGTCTTGCCTGGCAAGTCCTGAGGGTGGGGTGAGGGGACAGGAGGTGGTGTTGCCAAAATCTCATTCTACTTTTGTTCCTTCACTTTCTCACCCAGTCTGAGCAAAAGGCTAACCCAACTCCCAGGGCAGTGGGGAGCTATCCTGCCACCAGATTGCTCCCCTCACTGATCCTTTTCCCATGGCTCTTGCTACAGAGAACACTGGTATCTAGCTGCAAACCTGAGTGCCACCTGCCAACACTATCACTTGGTGAACTGCCATTTCCTTCCCAGAATTAAAAAAAAAATACCTTCTCTAGACAGCTCTGCCACCAGCAAGACTTCATGCTGGCTCGTGTGTATGTACAGATTCATATGTAGGTCTGTGCTGGTGTGTACTGTGTGGAACTGTGTCTGTGCTTGCTGGGCTGGGCTGAGGGTCTATATGTAGCTGGTTAATTGTATCATTGCATCAGTTTGCATTGGGTTTGTACATGTGTCTATATGCGTCCATGTGTGTTTGTATGAGTATCTGTTTATGTGCGTGTGTTAATGCTTCTAAGTATTTATATTTGTTGTTGTGTGTATAAATGTGTATTGTGTATGCAGGTGTGCACTCAGATGTGTCCAGTCTCCCACCGTTGCCTGCACTGCTGCTTGTCATCAACACTTTTCCAGCATTCGTCTCTCTGCAGACTGTTGTCCTCCACTGTGGACCGCCCATATACACAGAGCACAAGCTGAGCCTGAGAATTCTTCACCTGCAGAAGCAGCCCAGTCTCCACTGAATGATCTACCTATTCAACCCAAACGCAGGGCTCTAAAGAGAGTTTCAGCCTCCTAAATAGCAGGGAACAAAAGTCCAGACTGATAAGCTGACCAGTGAGTTGCTGACCATACAAAAAGGTAAGCAAGACACACACAAGAAAAACCTGGTTTTGGGGGCAAGGCAGTGGTGCACCTGATAGAATACATGTTATCA
>NW_026647644.1:0-53000 GCF_950295315.1 Erinaceus europaeus | reverse complement strand
CTGGTACCCTTGATGGGACACTTTTTTTTAGCAATGAAAAGAAATTCTCGTGGCAAGGTAATAAATAAATGAAGAAGTAAATAAAAGTGCATTTACATTAACTCAGTGGAAACACACAGGGACATATACGTCTCTGTTACCTGTATTACTTCTTCATGTATGGATTGATTGCCTCAAGGGGTTATTGCCACAGCTGAGTGCCTACGCCACGAATAATCCACAGCTCCTGCACTCCATTTGTTCCCCTTTCGCTGCCCTTGTTGCTTGGTCACTGTGGTGGTTATTGTTGTTGTTGTTACTGACCTTGCATCTGACAGACACAAAAGGAGAGAGCAGAGGAAATACAGGGTGGGAGAGAAAGATAGAGCTCCTAAAGACCTGCTTCACCCCCTGTAAAGCGACTCCCCTGCAGGTGGCGGTCTGGGGGCCAGACCCCAAATCCTTCCCCCTGTCCCCTCTATTCGTGAGCGCCACAAGCCCTTAACCCTCTGACATACCGCCAAACCTCCCTGGATTTCCTTTTGAAGGCAGTATCACCTGCCTCGTTTTGAATCCTCATTATCCTGAGAGTCAGTCCTGGAGACAGTGTCATGACACGACACACGGAGATCTCTGTTATCAGAGAGCACCTGGAAGAGCAGCTGGGGCTCTAGTGCCAGGGCAGGAGCAACTCCCCATCCACCTTCCACGGAGTCCACCTGCCTGCATTTTGGTCCTTTTCCCTCCAAAATAGATTTTTCCCTTTTTTCACTTTGAAACAGGCAGGAGACAGGTTACCCAGGCAGGGGAAAAAAAAATAAAAAGCCTTTTTTTTTTTTTTTTTTTTTTTTTTTACGGAAGTGAATGACCATCTTCTGGGAAGTATAGGTTTTGAACCTGAAAACTCTGTCTGTCTGTCTCTTAGTCCACAGAAAGAGCCACTAGCCCAGCCAGATCTCACGCTCAGATGGGGTGTTTTCGCCAGTCAAAGGTCTGCACAGCGCACTAGGGATTGGGCGGCCTGAGACCCAAATGTTACATTGTAGATGGACTGTTTGCAGTTCTTGCTCCCCAGGACATTGGACTGTCTCAACTCCCTCCCCTACAGCATGAAAAAAAGACTCTTGCCAACCTTGGAGCAACTGGAGTGGGGGCGAGGGGAGCTGTTTGCATGTCTGCACTGCTCATGCCCAGGTGTCTGTGGGGGTCCGTGGCAGAGGCTGTAAGGGGGCTAGGGGCCAGAAGGAGACTGTTTGAGAGGCAGGCTGCAGGCAGGGGAGCCCAGGAGTGTGTGCAGGGCTGTGTGTGTGGGTGTGGTGGCAGGGGTTTAGGGCAGGTCCCCCTGCTGGATGGTGAGATGGCAGCTGGGCTGGCCCTGGGCCCTCAGGGCTGAAGGGCAGAAGCAGGGGGGCAGTAAAGTAGCGCAGGGAGGAACACAGTGGATGTTAGTTGGGAGCTGGGGGACAGAGGGTAAGGGGAAAGGGGGCATCCTTGAGGAGGGGTCAGGACTAGAGAGTGGGGGCAGCTGGAGGCATGGAAGGTCCCAGGAATCAGGGACTGACAGGAACAGATTCCTACACCCCCCCACTGGATAGAAGCTGCAGAAGCCAGAGCAGCAGCCCTGGCTTGCCTAGGCCAAAGGCCCTGAGTGAGTCCCACTGAGGATGAGGAAGAGGAGGAGGGGGTGGAGGAGGAGGAGGAGGAAGAGGAGGAGGAAGAGGAGGAAGAGGAGTAGGAAGAAGAGGAGGAGGAGGAGGAGGTGGGGGAGGAGGAGGAGGAGGGGCAGGTGGGCAGCTGTCAGTAGGCAACGGTGTTAATAGAGGCCTCCATTACGGAGGCATGTGTCCAGGCAGGCACCCACCATCCCTCAGGGGCAGCTCAGGTCACCCAGGGACTTGGTGTGGGTATCTCTGGGGCGGGGACTGTCAGTCAGTCAGCAAGACTGTGTGTCAGTGCACATGGTGGGACAGGGGCCTGGCAGACCTTGGTCCCCCGCCCTGGACTGTCAGATGCCAGCCCCATGCCCAGACACACACCAATCTGCCCATAGCCCCTTGGCCCGGACGACCAGCACCTGCTTTGGCCTGGGGCTCTGGCTCTGGTGGCTGGCCACCACCCCTCAGGTCAAGTTCAGCGTGGGGGTCATGGCTGCTGGTCAACTGGATGGGCGGGGTCCCCGTGGCCAAGCAACCACAGGAGCCCTCTGTGATGTCCTAGCCCCTGGCAATCTGTGCTGGCCACACTGGCACTGGGCAGCCCAACTGCCCTGCCACTAGGTCAGGCAACAGCGCCCAGACGCCTGGGCCCTGGCACAGAGGGACGGAAGGATGGGAAGTCAGTGCTGACCGACGAGGGACCTCAGGGCTGGCAGCCAAGAGAAGACAGGTGGAGGTGCGCCCTGGATCCAGGGAGCCCAGGCCAGAGCTGCCTGCATGCCTGCCTGCCTTCCTGGATGTCTGTATGCTGCCTTTGTCCAGGTAGGTTTCTCAGGTCCCCTCCAATCCTGTCCTCTCCTGTCCTCACCATTCTCTCCCCTCTCCTCTCCTCCGCACTTTGCTTCTCTCCTTTGTCTGTCCTCTCTTCCAGGTGCCCTGCTCACCAGCTCCAGCACTTGTGATGGTTCTCCAGTGACAGCTGTTCGCAACCCCTTCCACCCCCTGCCTGCCCCTAATGTGACCCAGCTCACAGGGTCTCCAGCTGACACCACCCAAACCCACACGCCCCAACACATTCCCTGGTTCAGCCCCTCTGCCCTATTCAGCCAAATTCGCCTTTGCAACCTACCTATGCATCGTTGTTTCTCCTCACCATTCAAGGAGAGATCTCCTTTTGTAATTAGCTTGGTTGACTGGTGGATGGATGGATGGATGGATGGATAGATGTATGGGTGGATGGATGGATGGATGGACAGGTCAATGGATCGGTTTTGTAGAGGCAGAGTACCATATAGGGGTACTGGAGTCCACGGGTGTCAGATCCTTAGTCAATGTCAAATGTAAAACATTAATTCATCAATAACAAAAATGAATAAGCACCTAAATAAATAAATAAATATAAAAACTGGGTTAAAAAATACATGGCGTCTTTGCCTTTCTGCATATGGAATGCTGTGAGGATCTTCACAAGGAAAGCATTGTCCTGAGTAGCCCATTTGAAGTCGTGGAATATGTCCTTTTCCTTTTCCTTTTTTTACTTTCTATTTTCTTGATTATTCACTGGAATAAATAGACAGGAATTGAGAGGGAAGGGAGGTAGAGAGAGTTTGAGACACAAGGAGAGACAACTGCAGCACTTCCGCACCACTTGTAAAGATTTCCCCTGGCAGGTGCGAACCAGGGTGTTGAAGCCCAGTCCTCCTGCATTGTAACATGAGTGCTTAACTGGGTGTGGCACACCTGGTACCCTTGATGGGACACTTTTTTTTAGCAATGAAAAGAAATTCTCGTGGCAAGGTAATAAATAAATGAAGAAGTAAATAAAAGTGCATTTACATTAACTCAGTGGAAACACACAGGGACATATACGTCTCTGTTACCTGTATTACTTCTTCATGTATGGATTGATTGCCTCAAGGGGTTATTGCCACAGCTGAGTGCCTACGCCACGAATAATCCACAGCTCCTGCACTCCATTTGTTCCCCTTTCGCTGCCCTTGTTGCTTGGTCACTGTGGTGGTTATTGTTGTTGTTGTTACTGACCTTGCATCTGACAGACACAAAAGGAGAGAGCAGAGGAAATACAGGGTGGGAGAGAAAGATAGAGCTCCTAAAGACCTGCTTCACCCCCTGTAAAGCGACTCCCCTGCAGGTGGCGGTCTGGGGGCCAGACCCCAAATCCTTCCCCCTGTCCCCTCTATTCGTGAGCGCCACAAGCCCTTAACCCTCTGACATACCGCCAAACCTCCCTGGATTTCCTTTTGAAGGCAGCATCACCTGCCTCGTTTTGAATCCTCATTATCCTGAGAGTCAGTCCTGGAGACAGTGTCATGACACGACACACGGAGATCTCTGTTATCAGAGAGCACCTGGAAGAGCAGCTGGGGCTCTAGTGCCAGGGCAGGAGCAACTCCCCATCCACCTTCCACGGAGTCCACCTGCCTGCATTTTGGTCCTTTTCCCTCCAAAATAGATTTTTCCCTTTTTTCACTTTGAAACAGGCAGGAGACAGGTTACCCAGGCAGGGGAAAAAAAAATAAAAAGCCTTTTTTTTTTTTTTTTTTTTTTTACCGAAGTGAATGACCATCTTCTTGGAAGTATAGGTTTTGAACCTGAAAACTCTGTCTGTCTGTCTCTTAGTCCACAGAAAGAGCCACTAGCCCAGCCAGATCTCACACTCAGATGGGGTGTTTTCGCCAGTCAAAGGTCTGCACAGCACACTAGGGATTGGGCGGCCTGAGACCCAAATGTTACATTGTAGATGGACTGTTTGCAGTTCTTGCTCCCCAGGACATTGGACTGTCTCAACTCCCTCCCCTACAGCATGAAAAAAAGACTCTTGCCAACCTTGGAGCAACTGGAGTGGGGGCGAGGGGAGCTGTTTGCATGTCTGCACTGCTCATGCCCAGGTGTCTGTGGGGGTCCGTGGCAGAGGCTGTAAGGGGGCTAGGGGCCAGAAGGAGACTGTTTGAGAGGCAGGCTGCAGGCAGGGGAGCCCAGGAGTGTGTGCAGGGCTGTGTGTGTGGGTGTGGTGGCAGGGGTTTAGGGCAGGTCCCCCTGCTGGATGGTGAGATGGCAGCTGGGCTGGCCCTGGGCCCTCAGGGCTGAAGGGCAGAAGCAGGGGGGCAGTAAAGTAGCGCAGGGAGGAACACAGTGGATGTTAGTTGGGAGCTGGGGGACAGAGGGTAAGGGGAAAGGGGGCATCCTTGAGGAGGGGTCAGGACTAGAGAGTGGGGGCAGCTGGAGGCATGGAAGGTCCCAGGAATCAGGGACTGACAGGAACAGATTCCTACACCCCCCCACTGGATAGAAGCTGCAGAAGCCAGAGCAGCAGCCCTGGCTTGCCTAGGCCAAGGGCCCTGAGTGAGTCCCACTGAGGATGAGGAAGAGGAGGAGGGGGTGGAGGAGGAGGAGGAGGAAGAGGAGGAGGAAGAGGAGGAAGAGGAGTAGGAAGAAGAGGAGGAGGAGGAGGAAGTGGGGGAGGAGGAGGAGGAGGGGCAGGTGGGCAGCTGTCAGTAGGCAACGGTGTTAATAGAGGCCTCCATTACGGAGGCATGTGTCCAGGCAGGCACCCACCAACCCTCAGGGGCAGCTCAGGTCACCCAGGGACTTGGTGTGGGTATCTCTGGGGCGGGGACTGTCAGTCAGTCAGCAAGACTGTGTGTCAGTGCACATGGTGGGACAGGGGCCTGGCAGACCTTGGTCCCCCGCCCTGGACTGTCAGATGCCAGCCCCATGCCCAGACACACACCAATCTGCCCATAGCCCCTTGGCCCGGACGACCAGCACCTGCTTTGGCCTGGGGCTCTGGCTCTGGTGGCTGGCCACCACCCCTCAGGTCAAGTTCAGCGTGGGGGTCATGGCTGCTGGTCAACTGGATGGGCGGGGTCCCCGTGGCCAAGCAACCACAGGAGCCCTCTGTGATGTCCTAGCCCCTGGCAATCTGTGCTGGCCACACTGGTACTGGGCAGCCCAACAGCCCTGCCACTAGGTCAGGCAACAGCGCCCAGACGCCTGGGCCCTGGCACAGAGGGACGGAAGGATGGGAAGTCAGTGCTGACCGACGAGGGACCTCAGGGCTGGCAGCCAAGAGAAGACAGGTGGAGGTGCGCCCGGGATCCAGGGAGCCCAGGCCAGAGCTGCCTGCATGCCTGCCTGCCTTCCTGGATGTCTGTATGCTGCCTTTGTCCAGGTAGGTTTCTCAGGTCCCCTCCAATCCTGTCCTCTCCTGTCCTCACCATTCTCTCCCCTCTCCTCTCCTCCGCACTTTGCTTCTCTCCTTTGTCTGTCCTCTCTTCCAGGTGCCCTGCTCACCAGCTCCAGCACTTGTGATGGTTCTCCAGTGACAGCTGTTCGCAACCCCTTCCACCCCCTGCCTGCCCCTAATGTGACCCAGCTCACAGGGTCTCCAGCTGACACCACCCAAACCCACACGCCCCAACACATTCCCTGGTTCAGCCCCTCTGCCCTATTCAGCCAAACTCGCCTTTGCAACCTACCTATGCATCGTTGTTTCTCCTCACCATTCAAGGAGAGATCTCCTTTTGTACTTAGCTTGGTTGACTGGTGGATGGATGGATGGATGGATGGATGGATGGATGGATGGATGAATGGATGGATAGATGTATGGGTGGATGGATGGATGGATGGACAGGTCAATGGATCGGTTTTGTAGAGGCAGAGTACCATATAGGGGTACTGGAGTCCACGGGTGTCAGATCCTTAGTCGATGTCAAATGTAAAGCATTAATTCATCAATAACAAAAATGAATAAGCACCTAAATAAATAAATAAATATAAAAACTGGGTTAAAAAATACATGGCGTCTTTGCCTTTCTGCATATGGAATGCTGTGAGGATCTTCACAAGGAAAGCATTGTCCTGAGTAGCCCATTTGAAGTCGTGGAATATGTCCTTTTCCTTTTTCTTTTTTTTACTTTCTATTTTCTTGATTATTCACTGGAATAAATAGACAGGAATTGAGAGGGAAGGGAGGTAGAGAGAGTTTGAGACACAAGGAGAGACAACTGCAGCACTTCCGCACCACTTGTAAAGATTTCCCCTGGCAGGTGCGAACCAGGGTGTTGAAGCCCAGTCCTCCTGCATTGTAACATGAGTGCTTAACTGGGTGTGGCACACCTGGTACCCTTGATGGGACACTTTTTTTTAGCAATGAAAAGAAATTCTCGTGGCAAGGTAATAAATAAATGAAGAAGTAAATAAAAGTGCATTTACATTAACTCAGTGGAAACACACAGGGACATATACGTCTCTGTTACCTGTATTACTTCTTCATGTATGGATTGATTGCCTCAAGGGGTTATTGCCACAGCTGAGTGCCTACGCCACGAATAATCCACAGCTCCTGCACTCCATTTGTTCCCCTTTCGCTGCCCTTGTTGCTTGGTCACTGTGGTGGTTATTGTTGTTGTTGTTACTGACCTTGCATCTGACAGACACAAAAGGAGAGAGCAGAGGAAATACAGGGTGGGAGAGAAAGATAGAGCTCCTAAAGACCTGCTTCACCCCCTGTAAAGCGACTCCCCTGCAGGTGGCGGTCTGGGGGCCAGACCCCAAATCCTTCCCCCTGTCCCCTCTATTCGTGAGCGCCACAAGCCCTTAACCCTCTGACATACCGCCAAACCTCCCTGGATTTCCTTTTGAAGGCAGTATCACCTGCCTCGTTTTGAATCCTCATTATCCTGAGAGTCAGTCCTGGAGACAGTGTCATGACACGACACACGGAGATCTCTGTTATCAGAGAGCACCTGGAAGAGCAGCTGGGGCTCTAGTGCCAGGGCAGGAGCAACTCCCCATCCACCTTCCACGGAGTCCACCTGCCTGCATTTTGGTCCTTTTCCCTCCAAAATAGATTTTTCCCTTTTTTCACTTTGAAACAGGCAGGAGACAGGTTACCCAGGCAGGGGAAAAAAAAATAAAAAGCCTTTTTTTTTTTTTTTTTTTTTTTTTTTTTTTACCGAAGTGAATGACCATCTTCTGGGAAGTATAGGTTTTGAACCTGAAAACTCTGTCTGTCTGTCTGTCTGTCTCTTAGTCCACAGAAAGAGCCACTAGCCCAGCCAGATCTCACGCTCAGATGGGGTGTTTTTGCCAGTCAAAGGTCTGCACAGCGCACTAGGGATTGGGCGGCCTGAGACCCAAATGTTACATTGTAGATGGACTGTTTGCAGTTCTTGCTCCCCAGGACATTGGACTGTCTCAACTCCCTCTCCTACAGCATGAAAAAAAGACTCTTGCCAACCTTGGAGCAACTGGAGTGGGGGCGAGGGGAGCTGTTTGCATGTCTGCACTGCTCATGCCCAGGTGTCTGTGGGGGTCCGTGGCAGAGGCTGTAAGGGGGCTAGGGGCCAGAAGGAGACTGTTTGAGAGGCAGGCTGCAGGCAGGGGAGCCCAGGAGTGTGTGCAGGGCTGTGTGTGTGGGTGTGGTGGCAGGGGTTTAGGGCAGGTCCCCCTGCTGGATGGTGAGATGGCAGCTGGGCTGGCCCTGGGCCCTCAGGGCTGAAGGGCAGAAGCAGGGGCGCAGTAAAGTAGCGCAGGGAGGAACACAGTGGATGTTAGTTGGGAGCTGGGGGACAGAGGGTAAGGGGAAAGGGGGCATCCTTGAGGAGGGGTCAGGACTAGAGAGTGGGGGCAGCTGGAGGCATGGAAGGTCCCAGGAATCAGGGACTGACAGGAACAGATTCCTACACCCCCCCACTGGATAGAAGCTGCAGAAGCCAGAGCAGCAGCCCTGGCTTGCCTAGGCCAAGGGCCCTGAGTGAGTCCCACTGAGGATGAGGAAGAGGAGGAGGGGGTGGAGGAGGAGGAGGAGGAAGAGGAGGAGGAAGAGGAGGAAGAGGAGTAGGAAGAAGAGGAGGAGGAGGAGGAGGTGGGGGAGGAGGAGGAGGAGGGGCAGGTGGGCAGCTGTCAGTAGGCAACAGTGTTAATAGAGGCTTCCATTACGGAGGCATGTGTCCAGGCAGGGACCCACCAACCCTCAGGGGCAGCTCAGGTCACCCAGGGACTTGGTGTGGGTATCTCTGGGGCGGGGACTGTCAGTCAGTCAGCAAGACTGTGTGTCAGTGCACATGGTGGGACAGGGGCCTGGCAGACCTTGGTCCCCCGCCCTGGACTGTCAGATGCCAGCCCCATGCCCAGACACACACCAATCTGCCCATAGCCCCTTGGCCCGGACGACCAGCACCTGCTTTGGCCTGGGGCTCTGGCTCTGGTGGCTGGCCACCACCCCTCAGGTCAAGTTCAGCGTGGGGGTCATGGCTGCTGGTCAACTGGATGGGCGGGGTCCCCGTGGCCAAGCAACCACAGGAGCCCTCTGTGATGTCCTAGCCCCTGGCAATCTGTGCTGGCCACACTGGCACTGGGCAGCCCAACTGCCCTGCCACTAGGTCAGGCAACAGCGCCCAGACGCCTGGGCCCTGGCACAGAGGGACGGAAGGATGGGAAGTCAGTGCTGACCGACGAGGGACCTCAGGGCTGGCAGCCAAGAGAAGACAGGTGGAGGTGCGCCCTGGATCCAGGGAGCCCAGACCAGAGCTGCCTGCATGCCTGCCTGCCTTCCTGGATGTCTGTATGCTGCCTTTGTCCAGGTAGGTTTCTCAGGTCCCCTCCAATCCTGTCCTCTCCTGTCCTCACCATTCTCTCCCCTCTCCTCTCCTCCGCACTTTGCTTCTCTCCTTTGTCTGTCCTCTCTTCCAGGTGCCCTGCTCACCAGCTCCAGCACTTGTGATGGTTCTCCAGTGACAGCTGTTCGCAATCCCTTCCACCCCCTGCCTGCCCCTAATGTGACCCAGCTCACAGGGTCTCCAGCTGACACCACCCAAACCCACACGCCCCAACACATTCCCTGGTTCAGCCCCTCTGCCCTATTCAGTCAAATTCGCCTTTGCAACCTACCTATGCATCGTTGTTTCTCCTCACCATTCAAGGAGAGATCTCCTTTTGTAATTAGCTTGGTTGACTGGTGGATGGATGGATGGATGGATGGATGGATGGATGGATGAATGGATGGATAGATGTATGGGTGGATGGATGGATGGATGGACAGGTCAATGGATCGGTTTTGTAGAGGCAGAGTACCATATAGGGGTACTCGAGTCCACGGGTGTCAGATCCTTAGTCAATGTCAAATGTAAAACATTAATTCATCAATAACAAAAATGAATAAGCACCTAAATAAATAAATAAATATAAAAACTGGGTTAAAAAATACATGGCGTCTTTGCCTTTCTGCATATGGAATGCTGTGAGGATCTTCACAAGGAAAGCATTGTCCTGAGTAGCCCATTTGAAGTCGTGGAATATGTCCTTTTCCTTTTTCTTTTTTTTACTTTCTATTTTCTTGATTATTCACTGGAATAAATAGACAGGAATTGAGAGGGAAGGGAGGTAGAGAGAGTTTGAGACACAAGGAGAGACAACTGCAGCACTTCCGCACCACTTGTAAAGATTTCCCCTGGCAGGTGCGAACCAGGGTGTTGAAGCCCAGTCCTCCTGCATTGTAACATGAGTGCTTAACTGGGTGTGGCACACCTGGTACCCTTGATGGGACACTTTTTTTTAGCAATGAAAAGAAATTCTCGTGGCAAGGTAATAAATAAATGAAGAAGTAAATAAAAGTGCATTTACATTAACTCAGTGGAAACACACAGGGACATATACGTCTCTGTTACCTGTATTACTTCTTCATGTATGGATTGATTGCCTCAAGGGGTTATTGCCACAGCTGAGTGCCTACGCCACGAATAATCCACAGCTCCTGCACTCCATTTGTTCCCCTTTCGCTGCCCTTGTTGCTTGGTCACTGTGGTGGTTATTGTTGTTGTTGTTACTGACCTTGCATCTGACAGACACAAAAGGAGAGAGCAGAGGAAATACAGGGTGGGAGAGAAAGATAGAGCTCCTAAAGACCTGCTTCACCCCCTGTAAAGCGACTCCCCTGCAGGTGGCGGTCTGGGGGCCAGACCCCAAATCCTTCCCCCTGTCCCCTCTATTCGTGAGCGCCACAAGCCCTTAACCCTCTGACATACCGCCAAACCTCCCTGGATTTCCTTTTGAAGGCAGTATCACCTGCCTCGTTTTGAATCCTCATTATCCTGAGAGTCAGTCCTGGAGACAGTGTCATGACACAACACACGGAGATCTCTGTTATCAGAGAGCACCTGGAAGAGCAGCTGGGCTCTAGTGCCAGGGCAGGAGCAACTCCCCATCCACCTTCCACAGAGTCCACCTGCCTGCATTTTGGTCCTTTTCCCTCCAAAATAGATTTTTCCCTTTTTTCACTTTGAAACAGGCAGGAGACAGGTTACCCAGGCAGGGGAAAAAAAAATAAAAAGCCTTTTTTTTTTTTTTTTTTTTTTTTTTTACCGAAGTGAATGACCATCTTCTGGGAAGTATAGGTTTTGAACCTGAAAACTCTGTCTGTCTGTCTCTTAGTCCACAGAAAGAGCCACTAGCCCAGCCAGATCTCACGCTCAGATGGGGTGTTTTCGCCAGTCAAAGGTCTGCACAGCGCACTAGGGATTGGGCGGCCTGAGACCCAAATGTTACATTGTAGATGGACTGTTTGCAGTTCTTGCTCCCCAGGACATTGGACTGTCTCAACTCCCTCCCCTACAGCATGAAAAAAAGACTCTTGCCAACCTTGGAGCAACTGGAGTGGGGGCGAGGGGAGCTGTTTGCATGTCTGCACTGCTCATGCCCAGGTGTCTGTGGGGGTCCGTGGCAGAGGCTGTAAGGGGGCTAGGGGCCAGAAGGAGACTGTTTGAGAGGCAGGCTGCAGGCAGGGGAGCCCAGGAGTGTGTGCAGGGCTGTGTGTGTGGGTGTGGTGGCAGGGGTTTAGGGCAGGTCCCCCTGCTGGATGGTGAGATGGCAGCTGGGCTGGCCCTGGGCCCTCAGGGCTGAAGGGCAGAAGCAGGGGGGCAGTAAAGTAGCGCAGGGAGGAACACAGTGGATGTTAGTTGGGAGCTGGGGGACAGAGGGTAAGGGGAAAGGGGGCATCCTTTAGGAGGGGTCAGGACTAGAGAGTGGGGGCAGCTGGAGGCATGGAAGGTCCCAGGAATCAGGGACTGACAGGAACAGATTCCTACACCCCCCCACTGGATAGAAGCTGCAGAAGCCAGAGCAGCAGCCCTGGCTTGCCTAGGCCAAGGGCCCTGAGTGAGTCCCACTGAGGATGAGGAAGAGGAGGAGGGGGTGGAGGAGGAGGAGGAGGAAGAGGAGGAGGAAGAGGAGGAAGAGGAGTAGGAAGAAGAGGAGGAGGAGGAGGAGGTGGGGGAGGAGGAGGAGGAGGGGCAGGTGGGCAGCTGTCAGTAGGCAATGGTGTTAATAGAGGCCTCCATTACGGAGGCATGTGTCCAGGCAGGCACCCACCAACCCTCAGGGGCAGCTCAGGGCACCCAGGGACTTGGTGTGGGTATCTCTGGGGCGGGGACTGTCAGTCAGTCAGCAAGACTGTGTGTCAGTGCACATGGTGGGACAGGGGCCTGGCAGACCTTGGTCCCCCGCCCTGGACTGTCAGATGCCAGCCCCATGCCCAGACACACACCAATCTGCCCATAGCCCCTTGGCCCAGACGACCAGCACCTGCTTTGGCCTGGGGCTCTGGCTCTGGTGGCTGGCCACCACCCCTCAGGTCAAGTTCAGCGTGGGGGTCATGGCTGCTGGTCAACTGGATGGGCGGTGTCCCCGTGGCCAAGCAACCACAGGAGCCCTCTGTGATGTCCTAGCCCCTGGCAATCTGTGCTGGCCACACTGGCACTGGGCAGCCCAACTGCCCTGCCACTAGGTCAGGCAACAGCGCCCAGACGCCTGGGCCCTGGCACAGAGGGACGGAAGGATGGGAAGTCAGTGCTGACCGACGAGGGACCTCAGGGCTGGCAGCCAAGAGAAGACAGGTGGAGGTGCGCCCTGGATCCAGGGAGCCCAGGCCAGAGCTGCCTGCATGCCTGCCTGCCTTCCTGGATGTCTGTATGCTGCCTTTGTCCAGGTAGGATTCTCAGGTCCCCTCCAAGCCTGTCCTCTCCTGTCCTCACCATTCTCTCCCCTCTCCTCTCCTCCGCACTTTGCTTCTCTCCTTTGTCTGTCCTCTCTTCCAGGTGCCCTGCTCACCAGCTCCAGCACTTGTGATGGTTCTCCAGTGACAGCTGTTCACAACCCCTTCCACCCCCTGCCTGCCCCTAATGTGACCCAGCTCACAGGGTCTCCAGCTGACACCACCCAAACCCACACGCCCCAACACATTCCCTGGTTCAGCCCCTCTGCCCTATTCAGCCAAATTCGCCTTTGCAACCTACCTATGCATCGTTGTTTCTCCTCACCATTCAAGGAGAGATCTCCTTTTGTAATTAGCTTGGTTGACTGGTGGATGGATGGATGGATGGATGGATGGATGCATGGATGGATGGATGGATGGATGAATGGATGGATAGATGTATGGGTGGATGGATGGATGGATGGACAGGTCAATGGATCGGTTTTGTAGAGGCAGAGTACCATATAGGGGTACTGGAGTCCACGGGTGTCAGATCCTTAGTCAATGTCAAATGTAAAACATTAATTCATCAATAACAAAAATGAATAAGCACCTAAATAAATAAATAAATATAAAAACTGGGTTAAAAAATACATGGCGTCTTTGCCTTTCTGCATATGGAATGCTGTGAGGATCTTCACAAGGAAAGCATTGTCCTGAGTAGCCCATTTGAAGTCGTGGAATATGTCCTTTTCCTTTTTCTTTTTTTTACTTTCTATTTTCTTGATTATTCACTGGAATAAATAGACAGGAATTGAGAGGGAAGGGAGGTAGAGAGAGTTTGAGACACAAGGAGAGACAACTGCAGCACTTCCGCACCACTTGTAAAGATTTCCCCTGGCAGGTGCGAACCAGGGTGTTGAAGCCCAGTCCTCCTGCATTGTAACATGAGTGCTTAACTGGGTGTGGCACACCTGGTACCCTTGATGGGACACTTTTTTTTAGCAATGAAAAGAAATTCTCGTGGCAAGGTAATAAATAAATGAAGAAGTAAATAAAAGTGCATTTACATTAACTCAGTGGAAACACACAGGGACATATACGTCTCTGTTACCTGTATTACTTCTTCATGTATGGATTGATTGCCTCAAGGGGTTATTGCCACAGCTGAGTGCCTACGCCACGAATAATCCACAGCTCCTGCACTCCATTTGTTCCCCTTTCGCTGCCCTTGTTGCTTGGTCACTGTGGTGGTTATTGTTGTTGTTGTTACTGACCTTGCATCTGACAGACACAAAAGGAGAGAGCAGAGGAAATACAGGGTGGGAGAGAAAGATAGAGCTCCTAAAGACCTGCTTCACCCCCTGTAAAGCGACTCCCCTGCAGGTGGCGGTCTGGGGGCCAGACCCCAAATCCTTCCCCCTGTCCCCTCTATTCGTGAGCGCCACAAGCCCTTAACCCTCTGACATACCGCCAAACCTCCCTGGATTTCCTTTTGAAGGCAGTATCACCTGCCTCGTTTTGAATCCTCATTATCCTGAGAGTCAGTCCTGGAGACAGTGTCATGACACGACACACGGAGATCTCTGTTATCAGAGAGCACCTGGAAGAGCAGCTGGGGCTCTAGTGCCAGGGCAGGAGCAACTCCCCATCCACCTTCCACGGAGTCCACCTGCCTGCATTTTGGTCCTTTTCCCTCCAAAATAGATTTTTCCCTTTTTTCACTTTGAAACAGGCAGGAGACAGGTTACCCAGGCAGGGGAAAAAAAAATAAAAAGCCTTTTTTTTTTTTTTTTTTTTTTTTTTTACGGAAGTGAATGACCATCTTCTGGGAAGTATAGGTTTTGAACCTGAAAACTCTGTCTGTCTGTCTCTTAGTCCACAGAAAGAGCCACTAGCCCAGCCAGATCTCACGCTCAGATGGGGTGTTTTCGCCAGTCAAAGGTCTGCACAGCGCACTAGGGATTGGGCGGCCTGAGACCCAAATGTTACATTGTAGATGGACTGTTTGCAGTTCTTGCTCCCCAGGACATTGGACTGTCTCAACTCCCTCCCCTACAGCATGAAAAAAAGACTCTTGCCAACCTTGGAGCAACTGGAGTGGGGGCGAGGGGAGCTGTTTGCATGTCTGCACTGCTCATGCCCAGGTGTCTGTGGGGGTCCGTGGCAGAGGCTGTAAGGGGGCTAGGGGCCAGAAGGAGACTGTTTGAGAGGCAGGCTGCAGGCAGGGGAGCCCAGGAGTGTGTTCAGGGCTGTGTGTGTGGGTGTGGTGGCAGGGGTTTAGGGCAGGTCCCCCTGCTGGATGGTGAGATGGCAGCTGGGCTGGCCCTGGGCCCTCAGGGCTGAAGGGCAGAAGCAGGGGGGCAGTAAAGTAGCGCAGGGAGGAACACAGTGGATGTTAGTTGGGAGCTGGGGGACAGAGGGTAAGGGGAAAGGGGGCATCCTTGAGGAGGGGTCAGGACTAGAGAGTGGGGGCAGCTGGAGGCATGGAAGGTCCCAGGAATCAGGGACTGACAGGAACAGATTCCTACACCCCCCCACTGGATAGAAGCTGCAGAAGCCAGAGCAGCAGCCCTGGCTTGCCTAGGCCAAAGGCCCTGAGTGAGTCCCACTGAGGATGAGGAAGAGGAGGAGGGGGTGGAGGAGGAGGAGGAGGAAGAGGAGGAGGAAGAGGAGGAAGAGGAGTAGGAAGAAGAGGAGGAGGAGGAGGAGGTGGGGGAGGAGGAGGAGGAGGGGCAGGTGGGCAGCTGTCAGTAGGCAACGGTGTTAATAGAGGCCTCCATTACGGAGGCATGTGTCCAGGCAGGCACCCACCATCCCTCAGGGGCAGCTCAGGTCACCCAGGGACTTGGTGTGGGTATCTCTGGGGCGGGGACTGTCAGTCAGTCAGCAAGACTGTGTGTCAGTGCACATGGTGGGACAGGGGCCTGGCAGACCTTGGTCCCCCGCCCTGGACTGTCAGATGCCAGCCCCATGCCCAGACACACACCAATCTGCCCATAGCCCCTTGGCCCGGACGACCAGCACCTGCTTTGGCCTGGGGCTCTGGCTCTGGTGGCTGGCCACCACCCCTCAGGTCAAGTTCAGCGTGGGGGTCATGGCTGCTGGTCAACTGGATGGGCGGGGTCCCCGTGGCCAAGCAACCACAGGAGCCCTCTGTGATGTCCTAGCCCCTGGCAATCTGTGCTGGCCACACTGGCACTGGGCAGCCCAACTGCCCTGCCACTAGGTCAGGCAACAGCGCCCAGACGCCTGGGCCCTGGCACAGAGGGACGGAAGGATGGGAAGTCAGTGCTGACCGACGAGGGACCTCAGGGCTGGCAGCCAAGAGAAGACAGGTGGAGGTGCGCCCTGGATCCAGGGAGCCCAGGCCAGAGCTGCCTGCATGCCTGCCTGCCTTCCTGGATGTCTGTATGCTGCCTTTGTCCAGGTAGGTTTCTCAGGTCCCCTCCAATCCTGTCCTCTCCTGTCCTCACCATTCTCTCCCCTCTCCTCTCCTCCGCACTTTGCTTCTCTCCTTTGTCTGTCCTCTCTTCCAGGTGCCCTGCTCACCAGCTCCAGCACTTGTGATGGTTCTCCAGTGACAGCTGTTCGCAACCCCTTCCACCCCCTGCCTGCCCCTAATGTGACCCAGCTCACAGGGTCTCCAGCTGACACCACCCAAACCCACACGCCCCAACACATTCCCTGGTTCAGCCCCTCTGCCCTATTCAGCCAAATTCGCCTTTGCAACCTACCTATGCATCGTTGTTTCTCCTCACCATTCAAGGAGAGATCTCCTTTTGTAATTAGCTTGGTTGACTGGTGGATGGATGGATGGATGGATGGATAGATGTATGGGTGGATGGATGGATGGATGGACAGGTCAATGGATCGGTTTTGTAGAGGCAGAGTACCATATAGGGGTACTGGAGTCCACGGGTGTCAGATCCTTAGTCAATGTCAAATGTAAAACATTAATTCATCAATAACAAAAATGAATAAGCACCTAAATAAATAAATAAATATAAAAACTGGGTTAAAAAATACATGGCGTCTTTGCCTTTCTGCATATGGAATGCTGTGAGGATCTTCACAAGGAAAGCATTGTCCTGAGTAGCCCATTTGAAGTCGTGGAATATGTCCTTTTCCTTTTTCTTTTTTTACTTTCTATTTTCTTGATTATTCACTGGAATAAATAGACAGGAATTGAGAGGGAAGGGAGGTAGAGAGAGTTTGAGACACAAGGAGAGACAACTGCAGCACTTCCGCACCACTTGTAAAGATTTCCCCTGGCAGGTGCGAACCAGGGTGTTGAAGCCCAGTCCTCCTGCATTGTAACATGAGTGCTTAACTGGGTGTGGCACACCTGGTACCCTTGATGGGACACTTTTTTTTAGCAATGAAAAGAAATTCTCGTGGCAAGGTAATAAATAAATGAAGAAGTAAATAAAAGTGCATTTACATTAACTCAGTGGAAACACACAGGGACATATACGTCTCTGTTACCTGTATTACTTCTTCATGTATGGATTGATTGCCTCAAGGGGTTATTGCCACAGCTGAGTGCCTACGCCACGAATAATCCACAGCTCCTGCACTCCATTTGTTCCCCTTTCGCTGCCCTTGTTGCTTGGTCACTGTGGTGGTTATTGTTGTTGTTGTTACTGACCTTGCATCTGACAGACACAAAAGGAGAGAGCAGAGGAAATACAGGGTGGGAGAGAAAGATAGAGCTCCTAAAGACCTGCTTCACCCCCTGTAAAGCGACTCCCCTGCAGGTGGCGGTCTGGGGGCCAGACCCCAAATCCTTCCCCCTGTCCCCTCTATTCGTGAGCGCCACAAGCCCTTAACCCTCTGACATACCGCCAAACCTCCCTGGATTTCCTTTTGAAGGCAGTATCACCTGCCTCGTTTTGAATCCTCATTATCCTGAGAGTCAGTCCTGGAGACAGTGTCATGACACGACACACGGAGATCTCTGTTATCAGAGAGCACCTGGAAGAGCAGCTGGGGCTCTAGTGCCAGGGCAGGAGCAACTCCCCATCCACCTTCCACGGAGTCCACCTGCCTGCATTTTGGTCCTTTTCCCTCCAAAATAGATTTTTCCCTTTTTTCACTTTGAAACAGGCAGGAGACAGGTTACCCAGGCAGGGGAAAAAAAAATAAAAAGCCTTTTTTTTTTTTTTTTTTTTTTTTTTTTACGGAAGTGAATGACCATCTTCTGGGAAGTATAGGTTTTGAACCTGAAAACTCTGTCTGTCTGTCTCTTAGTCCACAGAAAGAGCCACTAGCCCAGCCAGATCTCACGCTCAGATGGGGTGTTTTCGCCAGTCAAAGGTCTGCACAGCGCACTAGGGATTGGGCGGCCTGAGACCCAAATGTTACATTGTAGATGGACTGTTTGCAGTTCTTGCTCCCCAGGACATTGGACTGTCTCAACTCCCTCCCCTACAGCATGAAAAAAAGACTCTTGCCAACCTTGGAGCAACTGGAGTGGGGGCGAGGGGAGCTGTTTGCATGTCTGCACTGCTCATGCCCAGGTGTCTGTGGGGGTCCGTGGCAGAGGCTGTAAGGGGGCTAGGGGCCAGAAGGAGACTGTTTGAGAGGCAGGCTGCAGGCAGGGGAGCCCAGGAGTGTGTTCAGGGCTGTGTGTGTGGGTGTGGTGGCAGGGGTTTAGGGCAGGTCCCCCTGCTGGATGGTGAGATGGCAGCTGGGCTGGCCCTGGGCCCTCAGGGCTGAAGGGCAGAAGCAGGGGGGCAGTAAAGTAGCGCAGGGAGGAACACAGTGGATGTTAGTTGGGAGCTGGGGGACAGAGGGTAAGGGGAAAGGGGGCATCCTTGAGGAGGGGTCAGGACTAGAGAGTGGGGGCAGCTGGAGGCATGGAAGGTCCCAGGAATCAGGGACTGACAGGAACAGATTCCTACACCCCCCCACTGGATAGAAGCTGCAGAAGCCAGAGCAGCAGCCCTGGCTTGCCTAGGCCAAAGGCCCTGAGTGAGTCCCACTGAGGATGAGGAAGAGGAGGAGGGGGTGGAGGAGGAGGAGGAGGAAGAGGAGGAGGAAGAGGAGGAAGAGGAGTAGGAAGAAGAGGAGGAGGAGGAGGAGGTGGGGGAGGAGGAGGAGGAGGGGCAGGTGGGCAGCTGTCAGTAGGCAACGGTGTTAATAGAGGCCTCCATTACGGAGGCATGTGTCCAGGCAGGCACCCACCATCCCTCAGGGGCAGCTCAGGTCACCCAGGGACTTGGTGTGGGTATCTCTGGGGCGGGGACTGTCAGTCAGTCAGCAAGACTGTGTGTCAGTGCACATGGTGGGACAGGGGCCTGGCAGACCTTGGTCCCCCGCCCTGGACTGTCAGATGCCAGCCCCATGCCCAGACACACACCAATCTGCCCATAGCCCCTTGGCCCGGACGACCAGCACCTGCTTTGGCCTGGGGCTCTGGCTCTGGTGGCTGGCCACCACCCCTTAGGTCAAGTTCAGCGTGGGGGTCATGGCTGCTGGTCAACTGGATGGGCGGGGTCCCCGTGGCCAAGCAACCACAGGAGCCCTCTGTGATGTCCTAGCCCCTGGCAATCTGTGCTGGCCACACTGGCACTGGGCAGCCCAACTGCCCTGCCACTAGGTCAGGCAACAGCGCCCAGACGCCTGGGCCCTGGCACAGAGGGACGGAAGGATGGGAAGTCAGTGCTGACCGACGAGGGACCTCAGGGCTGGCAGCCAAGAGAAGACAGGTGGAGGTGCGCCCGGGATCCAGGGAGCCCAGGCCAGAGCTGCCTGCATGCCTGCCTGCCTTCCTGGATGTCTGTATGCTGCCTTTGTCCAGGTAGGTTTCTCAGGTCCCCTCCAATCCTGTCCTCTCCTGTCCTCACCATTCTCTCCCCTCTCCTCTCCTCCGCACTTTGCTTCTCTCCTTTGTCTGTCCTCTCTTCCAGGTGCCCTGCTCACCAGCTCCAGCACTTGTGATGGTTCTCCAGTGACAGCTGTTCGCAACCCCTTCCACCCCCTGCCTGCCCCTAATGTGACCCAGCTCACAGGGTCTCCAGCTGACACCACCCAAACCCACACGCCCCAACACATTCCCTGGTTCAGCCCCTCTGCCCTATTCAGCCAAACTCGCCTTTGCAACCTACCTATGCATCGTTGTTTCTCCTCAACATTCAAGGAGAGATCTCCTTTTGTACTTAGCTTGGTTGACTGGTGGATGGATGGATGGATGGATGGATGGATGGATGGATGGATGGATGAATGGATGGATAGATGTATGGGTGGATGGATGGATGGATGGACAGGTCAATGGATCGGTTTTGTAGAGGCAGAGTACCATATAGGGGTACTGGAGTCCACGGGTGTCAGATCCTTAGTCAATGTCAAATGTAAAACATTAATTCATCAATAACAAAAATGAATAAGCACCTAAATAAATAAATAAATATAAAAACTGGGTTAAAAAATACATGGCGTCTTTGCCTTTCTGCATATGGAATGCTGTGAGGATCTTCACAAGGAAAGCATTGTCCTGAGTAGCCCATTTGAAGTCGTGGAATATGTCCTTTTCCTTTTTCTTTTTTTACTTTCTATTTTCTTGATTATTCACTGGAATAAATAGACAGGAATTGAGAGGGAAGGGAGGTAGAGAGAGTTTGAGACACAAGGAGAGACAACTGCAGCACTTCCGCACCACTTGTAAAGATTTCCCCTGGCAGGTGCGAACCAGGGTGTTGAAGCCCAGTCCTCCTGCATTGTAACATGAGTGCTTAACTGGGTGTGGCACACCTGGTACCCTTGATGGGACACTTTTTTTTAGCAATGAAAAGAAATTCTCGTGGCAAGGTAATAAATAAATGAAGAAGTAAATAAAAGTGCATTTACATTAACTCAGTGGAAACACACAGGGACATATACGTCTCTGTTACCTGTATTACTTCTTCATGTATGGATTGATTGCCTCAAGGGGTTATTGCCACAGCTGAGTGCCTACGCCACGAATAATCCACAGCTCCTGCACTCCATTTGTTCCCCTTTCGCTGCCCTTGTTGCTTGGTCACTGTGGTGGTTATTGTTGTTGTTGTTACTGACCTTGCATCTGACAGACACAAAAGGAGAGAGCAGAGGAAATACAGGGTGGGAGAGAAAGATAGAGCTCCTAAAGACCTGCTTCACCCCCTGTAAAGCGACTCCCCTGCAGGTGGTGGTCTGGGGGCCAGACCCCAAATCCTTCCCCCTGTCCCCTCTATTCGTGAGCGCCACAAGCCCTTAACCCTCTGACATACCGCCAAACCTCCCTGGATTTCCTTTTGAAGGCAGTATCACCTGCCTCGTTTTGAATCCTCATTATCCTGAGAGTCAGTCCTGGAGACAGTGTCATGACACGACACACGGAGATCTCTGTTATCAGAGAGCACCTGGAAGAGCAGCTGGGGCTCTAGTGCCAGGGCAGGAGCAACTCCCCATCCACCTTCCACGGAGTCCACCTGCCTGCATTTTGGTCCTTTTCCCTCCAAAATAGATTTTTCCCTTTTTTCACTTTGAAACAGGCAGGAGACAGGTTACCCAGGCAGGGGAAAAAAAAATAAAAAGCCTTTTTTTTTTTTTTTTACCGAAGTGAATGACCATCTTCTGGGAAGTATAGGTTTTGAACCTGAAAACTCTGTCTGTCTGTCTCTTAGTCCACAGAAAGAGCCACTAGCCCAGCCAGATCTCACGCTCAGATGGGGTGTTTTCGCCAGTCAAAGGTCTGCACAGCGCACTAGGGATTGGGCGGCCTGAGACCCAAATGTTACATTATAGATGGACTGTTTGCAGTTCTTGCTCCCCAGGACATTGGACTGTCTCAACTCCCTCCCCTACAGCATGAAAAAAAGACTCTTGCCAACCTTGGAGCAACTGGAGTGGGGGCGAGGGGAGCTGTTTGCATGTCTGCACTGCTCATGCCCAGGTGTCTGTGGGGGTCCGTGGCAGAGGCTGTAAGGGGGCTAGGGGCCAGAAGGAGACTGTTTGAGAGGCAGGCTGCAGGCAGGGGAGCCCAGGAGTGTGTGCAGGGCTGTGTGTGTGGGTGTGGTGGCAGGGGTTTAGGGCAGGTCCCCCTGCTGGATGGTGAGATGGCAGCTGGGCTGGCCCTGGGCCCTCAGGGCTGAAGGGCAGAAGCAGGGGGGCAGTAAAGTAGCGCAGGGAGGAACACAGTGGATGTTAGTTGGGAGCTGGGGGACAGAGGGTAAGGGGAAAGGGGGCATCCTTGAGGAGGGGTCAGGACTAGAGAGTGGGGGCAGCTGGAGGCATGGAAGGTCCCAGGAATCAGGGACTGACAGGAACAGATTCCTACACCCCCCCACTGGATAGAAGCTGCAGAAGCCAGAGCAGCAGCCCTGGCTTGCCTAGGCCAAGGGCCCTGAGTGAGTCCCACTGAGGATGAGGAAGAGGAGGAGGGGGTGGAGGAGGAGGAGGAGGAAGAGGAGGAGGAAGAGGAGGAAGAGGAGTAGGAAGAAGAGGAGGAGGAGGTGGGGGAGGAGGAGGAGGAGGGGCAGGTGGGCAGCTGTCAGTAGGCAACGGTGTTAATAGAGGCCTCCATTACGGAGGCATGTGTCCAGGCAGGCACCCACCAACCCTCAGGGGCAGCTCAGGGCACCCAGGGACTTGGTGTGGGTATCTCTGGGGCGGGGACTGTCAGTCAGTCAGCAAGACTGTGTGTCAGTGCACATGGTGGGACAGGGGCCTGGCAGACCTTGGTCCCCCGCCCTGGACTGTCAGATGCCAGCCCCATGCCCAGACACACACCAATCTGCCCATAGCCCCTTGGCCCGGACGACCAGCACCTGCTTTGGCCTGGGGCTCTGGCTCTGGTGGCTGGCCACCACCCCTCAGGTCAAGTTCAGCGTGGGGGTCATGGCTGCTGGTCAACTGGATGGGCGGGGTCCCCGTGGCCAAGCAACCACAGGAGCCCTCTGTGATGTCCTAGCCCCTGGCAATCTGTGCTGGCCACACTGGCACTGGGCAGCCCAACTGCCCTGCCACTAGGTCAGGCAACAGCGCCCAGATGCCTGGGCCCTGGCACAGAGGGACGGAAGGATGGGAAGTCAGTGCTGACCGACGAGGGACCTCAGGGCTGGCAGCCAAGAGAAGACAGGTGGAGGTGCGCCCGGGATCCAGGGAGCCCAGGCCAGAGCTGCCTGCATGCCTGCCTGCCTTCCTGGATGTCTGTATGCTGCCTTTGTCCAGGTAGGTTTCTCAGGTCCCCTCCAATCCTGTCCTCTCCTGTCCTCACCATTCTCTCCCCTCTCCTCTCCTCCGCACTTTGCTTCTCTCCTCTGTCTGTCCTCTCTCCGGGTGCCCTGCTCACCAGCTCCAGCACTTGTGATGATTCTCCAGTGACAGCTGTTCGCAACCCCTTCCACCCCCTGCCTGCCCCTAATGTGACCCAGCTCACAGGGTCTCCAGCTGACACCACCCAAACCCACACGACCCAACACATTCCCTGGTTCAGCCCCTCTGCCCTATTCAGCCAAATTCGCCTTTGCAACCTACCTATGCATCGTTGTTTCTCCTCAACATTCAAGGAGAGATCTCCTTTTGTACTTAGCTTGGTTGACTGGTGGATGGATGGATGGATGGATGGATGGATGGATGGATGGATGAATGGATGGATAGATGTATGGGTGGATGGATGGATGGATGGACAGGTCAATGGATCGGTTTTGTAGAGGCAGAGTACCATATAGGGGTACTGGAGTCCACGGGTGTCAGATCCTTAGTCAATGTCAAATGTAAAACATTAATTCATCAATAACAAAAATGAATAAGCACCTAAATAAATAAATAAATATAAAAACTGGGTTAAAAAATACATGGCGTCTTTGCCTTTCTGCATATGGAATGCTGTGAGGATCTTCACAAGGAAAGCATTGTCCTGAGTAGCCCATTTGAAGTCGTGGAATATGTCCTTTTCCTTTTTCTTTTTTTACTTTCTATTTTCTTGATTATTCACTGGAATAAATAGACAGGAATTGAGAGGGAAGGGAGGTAGAGAGAGTTTGAGACACAAGGAGAGACAACTGCAGCACTTCCGCACCACTTGTAAAGATTTCCCCTGGCAGGTGCGAACCAGGGTGTTGAAGCCCAGTCCTCCTGCATAGTAACATGAGTGCTTAACTGGGTTTGGCACACCTGGTACCCTTGATGGGACACTTATTTTTAGCAATGAAAAGAAATTCTCGTGGCAAGGTAATAAATAAATGAAGAAGTAAATAAAAGTGCATTTACATTAACTCAGTGGAAACACACAGGGACATATACGTCTCTGTTACCTGTATTACTTCTTCATGTATGGATTGATTGCCTCAAGGGGTTATTGCCACAGCTGAGTGCCTACGCCACGAATAATCCACAGCTCCTGCACTCCATTTGTTCCCCTTTCGCTGCCCTTGTTGCTTGGTCACTGTGGTGGTTATTGTTGTTGTTGTTACTGACCTTGCATCTGACAGACACAAAAGGAGAGAGCAGAGGAAATACAGGGTGGGAGAGAAAGATAGAGCTCCTAAAGACCTGCTTCACCCCCTGTAAAGCGACTCCCCTGCAGGTGGCGGTCTGGGGGCCAGACCCCAAATCCTTCCCCCTGTCCCCTCTATTCGTGAGCGCCACAAGCCCTTAACCCTCTGACATACCGCCAAACCTCCCTGGATTTCCTTTTGAAGGCAGTATCACCTGCCTCGTTTTGAATCCTCATTATCCTGAGAGTCAGTCCTGGAGACAGTGTCATGACACGACACACGGAGATCTCTGTTATCAGAGAGCACCTGGAAGAGCAGCTGGGGCTCTAGTGCCAGGGCAGGAGCAACTCCCCATCCACCTTCCACGGAGTCCACCTGCCTGCATTTTGGTCCTTTTCCCTCCAAAATAGATTTTTTCCTTTTTTCACTTTGAAACAGGCAGGAGACAGGTTACCCAGGCAGGGGAAAAAAAAAGTAAAAAGCCTTTTTTTTTTTTTTTTTTTTTTACCGAAGTGAATGACCATCTTCTGGGAAGTACAGGTTTTGAACCTGAAAACTCTGTCTGTCTGTCTCTTAGTCCACAGAAAGAGCCACTAGCCCAGCCAGATCTCATGCTCAGATGGGGTGTTTTCGCCAGTCAAAGGTCTGCACAGCGCACTAGGGATTGGGCGGCCTGAGACCCAAATGTTACATTGTAGATGGACTGTTTGCAGTTCTTGCTCCCCAGGACATTGGACTGTCTCAACTCCCTCCCCTACAGCATGAAAAAAAGACTCTTGCCAACCTTGGAGCAACTGGAGTGGTTGCGAGGGGAGCTGTTTGCATGTCTGCACTGCTCATGCCCAGGTGTCTGTGGGGGTCCGTGGCAGAGGCTGTAAGGGGGCTAGGGGCCAGAAGGAGACTGTTTGAGAGGCAGGCTGCAGGCAGGGGAGCCCAGGAGTGTGTGCAGGGCTGTGTGTGTGGGTGTGGTGGCAGGGGTTTAGGGCAGGTCCCCCTGCTGGATGGTGAGATGGCAGCTGGGCTGGCCCTGGGCCCTCAGGGCTGAAGGGCAGAAGCAGGGGGGCAGTAAAGTAGCGCAGGGAGGAACACAGTGGATGTTAGTTGGGAGCTGGGGGACAGAGGGTAAGGGGAAAGGGGGCATCCTTGAGGAGGGGTCAGGACTAGAGAGTGGGGGCAGCTGGAGGCATGGAAGGTCCCAGGAATCAGGGACTGACAGGAACAGATTCCTACACCCCCCCACTGGATAGAAGCTGCAGAAGCCAGAGCAGCAGCCCTGGCTTGCCTAGGCCAAGGGCCCTGAGTGAGTCCCACTGAGGATGAGGAAGAGGAGGAGGGGGTGGAGGAGGAGGAGGAGGAAGAGGAGGAGGAAGAGGAGTAGGAAGAAGAGGAGGAGGAGGAGGAGGTGGGGGAGGAGGAGGAGGAGGGGCAGGTGGGCAGCTGTCAGTAGGCAATGGTGTTAATAGAGGCCTCCATTACGGAGGCATGTGTCCAGGCAGGCACCCACCAACCCTCAGGGGCAGCTCAGGTCACCCAGGGACTTGGTGTGGGTATCTCTGGGGCGGGGACTGTCAGTCAGTCAGCAAGACTGTGTGTCAGTGCACATGGTGGGACAGGGGCCTGGCAGACCTTGGTCCCCCGCCCTGGACTGTCAGATGCCAGCCCCATGCCCAGACACACACCAATCTGCCCATAGCCCCTTGGCCCGGACGACCAGCACCTGCTTTGGCCTGGGGCTCTGGCTCTGGTGGCTGGCCACCACCCCTCAGGTCAAGTTCAGCGTGGGGGTCATGGCTGCTGGTCAACTGGATGGGCGGGGTCCCCGTGGCCAAGCAACCACAGGAGCCCTCTGTGATGTCCTAGCCCCTGGCAATCTGTGCTGGCCACACTGGCACTGGGCAGCCCAACTGCCCTGCCACTAGGTCAGGCAACAGCGCCCAGACGCCTGGGCCCTGGCACAGAGGGACGGAAGGATGGGAAGTCAGTGCTGACCGACGAGGGACCTCAGGGCTGGCAGCCAAGAGAAGACAGGTGGAGGTGCGCCCGGGATCCAGGGAGCCCAGGCCAGAGCTGCCTGCATGCCTGCCTGCCTTCCTGGATGTCTGTATGCTGCCTTTGTCCAGGTAGGTTTCTCAGGTCCCCTCCAATCCTGTCCTCTCCTGTCCTCACCATTCTCTCCCCTCTCCTCTCCTCCGCACTTTGCTTCTCTCCTCTGTCTGTCCTCTCTCCGGGTGCCCTGCTCACCAGCTCCAGCACTTGTGATGATTCTCCAGTGACAGCTGTTCGCAACCCCTTCCACCCCCTGCCTGCCCCTAATGTGACCCAGCTCACAGGGTCTCCAGCTGACACCACCCAAACCCACACGCCCCAACACATTCCCTGGTTCAGCCCCTCTGCCCTATTCAGCCAAACTCGCCTTTGCAACCTACCTATGCATCGTTGTTTCTCCTCAACATTCAAGGAGAGATCTCCTTTTGTACTTAGCTTGGTTGACTGGTGGATGGATGGATGGATGGATGGATGGATGGATGGATGGATGGATGAATGGATGGATAGATGTATGGGTGGATGGATGGATGGATGGACAGGTCAATGGATCGGTTTTGTAGAGGCAGAGTACCATATAGGGGTACTGGAGTCCACGGGTGTCAGATCCTTAGTCAATGTCAAATGTAAAACATTAATTCATCAATAACAAAAATGAATAAGCACCTAAATAAATAAATAAATATAAAAACTGGGTTAAAAAATACATGGCGTCTTTGCCTTTCTGCATATGGAATGCTGTGAGGATCTTCACAAGGAAAGCATTGTCCTGAGTAGCCCATTTGAAGTCGTGGAATATGTCCTTTTCCTTTTTCTTTTTTTACTTTCTATTTTCTTGATTATTCACTGGAATAAATAGACAGGAATTGAGAGGGAAGGGAGGTAGAGAGAGTTTGAGACACAAGGAGAGACAACTGCAGCACTTCCGCACCACTTGTAAAGATTTCCCCTGGCAGGTGCGAACCAGGGTGTTGAAGCCCAGTCCTCCTGCATTGTAACATGAGTGCTTAACTGGGTGTGGCACACCTGGTACCCTTGATGGGACACTTTTTTTTAGCAATGAAAAGAAATTCTCGTGGCAAGGTAATAAATAAATGAAGAAGTAAATAAAAGTGCATTTACATTAACTCAGTGGAAACACACAGGGACATATACGTCTCTGTTACCTGTATTACTTCTTCATGTATGGATTGATTGCCTCAAGGGGTTATTGCCACAGCTGAGTGCCTACGCCACGAATAATCCACAGCTCCTGCACTCCATTTGTTCCCCTTTCGCTGCCCTTGTTGCTTGGTCACTGTGGTGGTTATTGTTGTTGTTGTTACTGACCTTGCATCTGACAGACACAAAAGGAGAGAGCAGAGGAAATACAGGGTGGGAGAGAATGATAGAGCTCCTAAAGACCTGCTTCACCCCCTGTAAAGCGACTCCCCTGCAGGTGGCGGTCTGGGGGCCAGACCCCAAATCCTTCCCCCTGTCCCCTCTATTCGTGAGCGCCACAAGCCCTTAACCCTCTGACATACCGCCAAACCTCCCTGGATTTCCTTTTGAAGGCAGTATCACCTGCCTCGTTTTGAATCCTCATTATCCTGAGAGTCAGTCCTGGAGACAGTGTCATGACACGACACACGGAGATCTCTGTTATCAGAGAGCACCTGGAAGAGCAGCTGGGGCTCTAGTGCCAGGGCAGGAGCAACTCCCCATCCACCTTCCACGGAGTCCACCTGCCTGCATTTTGGTCCTTTTCCCTCCAAAATAGATTTTTCCCTTTTTTCACTTTGAAACAGGCAGGAGACAGGTTACCCAGGCAGGGGAAAAAAAAATAAAAAGCCTTTTTTTTTTTTTTTTACCGAAGTGAATGACCATCTTCTGGGAAGTATAGGTTTTGAACCTGAAAACTCTGTCTGTCTGTCTCTTAGTCCACAGAAAGAGCCACTAGCCCAGCCAGATCTCACGCTCAGATGGGGTGTTTTCGCCAGTCAAAGGTCTGCACAGCGCACTAGGGATTGGGCGGCCTGAGACCCAAATGTTACATTATAGATGGACTGTTTGCAGTTCTTGCTCCCCAGGACATTGGACTGTCTCAACTCCCTCCCCTACAGCATGAAAAAAAGACTCTTGCCAACCTTGGAGCAACTGGAGTGGGGGCGAGGGGAGCTGTTTGCATGTCTGCACTGCTCATGCCCAGGTGTCTGTGGGGGTCCGTGGCAGAGGCTGTAAGGGGGCTAGGGGCCAGAAGGAGACTGTTTGAGAGGCAGGCTGCAGGCAGGGGAGCCCAGGAGTGTGTGCAGGGCTGTGTGTGTGGGTGTGGTGGCAGGGGTTTAGGGCAGGTCCCCCTGCTGGATGGTGAGATGGCAGCTGGGCTGGCCCTGGGCCCTCAGGGCTGAAGGGCAGAAGCAGGGGGGCAGTAAAGTAGCGCAGGGAGGAACACAGTGGATGTTAGTTGGGAGCTGGGGGACAGAGGGTAAGGGGAAAGGGGGCATCCTTGAGGAGGGGTCAGGACTAGAGAGTGGGGGCAGCTGGAGGCATGGAAGGTCCCAGGAATCAGGGACTGACAGGAACAGATTCCTACACCCCCCCACTGGATAGAAGCTGCAGAAGCCAGAGCAGCAGCCCTGGCTTGCCTAGGCCAAGGGCCCTGAGTGAGTCCCACTGAGGATGAGGAAGAGGAGGAGGGGGTGGAGGAGGAGGAGGAGGAAGAGGAGGAGGAAGAGGAGGAAGAGGAGTAGGAAGAAGAGGAGGAGGAGGTGGGGGAGGAGGAGGAGGAGGGGCAGGTGGGCAGCTGTCAGTAGGCAACGGTGTTAATAGAGGCCTCCATTACGGAGGCATGTGTCCAGGCAGGCACCCACCAACCCTCAGGGGCAGCTCAGGGCACCCAGGGACTTGGTGTGGGTATCTCTGGGGCGGGGACTGTCAGTCAGTCAGCAAGACTGTGTGTCAGTGCACATGGTGGGACAGGGGCCTGGCAGACCTTGGTCCCCCGCCCTGGACTGTCAGATGCCAGCCCCATGCCCAGACACACACCAATCTGCCCATAGCCCCTTGGCCCGGACGACCAGCACCTGCTTTGGCCTGGGGCTCTGGCTCTGGTGGCTGGCCACCACCCCTCAGGTCAAGTTCAGCGTGGGGGTCATGGCTGCTGGTCAACTGGATGGGCGGGGTCCCCGTGGCCAAGCAACCACAGGAGCCCTCTGTGATGTCCTAGCCCCTGGCAATCTGTGCTGGCCACACTGGCACTGGGCAGCCCAACTGCCCTGCCACTAGGTCAGGCAACAGCGCCCAGATGCCTGGGCCCTGGCACAGAGGGACGGAAGGATGGGAAGTCAGTGCTGACCGACGAGGGACCTCAGGGCTGGCAGCCAAGAGAAGACAGGTGGAGGTGCGCCCGGGATCCAGGGAGCCCAGGCCAGAGCTGCCTGCATGCCTGCCTGCCTTCCTGGATGTCTGTATGCTGCCTTTGTCCAGGTAGGTTTCTCAGGTCCCCTCCAATCCTGTCCTCTCCTGTCCTCACCATTCTCTCCCCTCTCCTCTCCTCCGCACTTTGCTTCTCTCCTCTGTCTGTCCTCTCTCCGGGTGCCCTGCTCACCAGCTCCAGCACTTGTGATGATTCTCCAGTGACAGCTGTTCGCAACCCCTTCCACCCCCTGCCTGCCCCTAATGTGACCCAGCTCACAGGGTCTCCAGCTGACACCACCCAAACCCACACGACCCAACACATTCCCTGGTTCAGCCCCTCTGCCCTATTCAGCCAAATTCGCCTTTGCAACCTACCTATGCATCGTTGTTTCTCCTCAACATTCAAGGAGAGATCTCCTTTTGTACTTAGCTTGGTTGACTGGTGGATGGATGGATGGATGGATGGATGGATGGATGGATGGATGGATGAATGGATGGATAGATGTATGGGTGGATGGATGGATGGATGGACAGGTCAATGGATCGGTTTTGTAGAGGCAGAGTACCATATAGGGGTACTGGAGTCCACGGGTGTCAGATCCTTAGTCAATGTCAAATGTAAAACATTAATTCATCAATAACAAAAATGAATAAGCACCTAAATAAATAAATAAATATAAAAACTGGGTTAAAAAATACATGGCGTCTTTGCCTTTCTGCATATGGAATGCTGTGAGGATCTTCACAAGGAAAGCATTGTCCTGAGTAGCCCATTTGAAGTCGTGGAATATGTCCTTTTCCTTTTTCTTTTTTTACTTTCTATTTTCTTGATTATTCACTGGAATAAATAGACAGGAATTGAGAGGGAAGGGAGGTAGAGAGAGTTTGAGACACAAGGAGAGACAACTGCAGCACTTCCGCACCACTTGTAAAGATTTCCCCTGGCAGGTGCGAACCAGGGTGTTGAAGCCCAGTCCTCCTGCATAGTAACATGAGTGCTTAACTGGGTTTGGCACACCTGGTACCCTTGATGGGACACTTATTTTTAGCAATGAAAAGAAATTCTCGTGGCAAGGTAATAAATAAATGAAGAAGTAAATAAAAGTGCATTTACATTAACTCAGTGGAAACACACAGGGACATATACGTCTCTGTTACCTGTATTACTTCTTCATGTATGGATTGATTGCCTCAAGGGGTTATTGCCACAGCTGAGTGCCTACGCCACGAATAATCCACAGCTCCTGCACTCCATTTGTTCCCCTTTCGCTGCCCTTGTTGCTTGGTCACTGTGGTGGTTATTGTTGTTGTTGTTACTGACCTTGCATCTGACAGACACAAAAGGAGAGAGCAGAGGAAATACAGGGTGGGAGAGAAAGATAGAGCTCCTAAAGACCTGCTTCACCCCCTGTAAAGCGACTCCCCTGCAGGTGGCGGTCTGGGGGCCAGACCCCAAATCCTTCCCCCTGTCCCCTCTATTCGTGAGCGCCACAAGCCCTTAACCCTCTGACATACCGCCAAACCTCCCTGGATTTCCTTTTGAAGGCAGTATCACCTGCCTCGTTTTGAATCCTCATTATCCTGAGAGTCAGTCCTGGAGACAGTGTCATGACACGACACACGGAGATCTCTGTTATCAGAGAGCACCTGGAAGAGCAGCTGGGGCTCTAGTGCCAGGGCAGGAGCAACTCCCCATCCACCTTCCACGGAGTCCACCTGCCTGCATTTTGGTCCTTTTCCCTCCAAAATAGATTTTTTCCTTTTTTCACTTTGAAACAGGCAGGAGACAGGTTACCCAGGCAGGGGAAAAAAAAAGTAAAAAGCCTTTTTTTTTTTTTTTTTTTTTTACCGAAGTGAATGACCATCTTCTGGGAAGTACAGGTTTTGAACCTGAAAACTCTGTCTGTCTGTCTCTTAGTCCACAGAAAGAGCCACTAGCCCAGCCAGATCTCATGCTCAGATGGGGTGTTTTCGCCAGTCAAAGGTCTGCACAGCGCACTAGGGATTGGGCGGCCTGAGACCCAAATGTTACATTGTAGATGGACTGTTTGCAGTTCTTGCTCCCCAGGACATTGGACTGTCTCAACTCCCTCCCCTACAGCATGAAAAAAAGACTCTTGCCAACCTTGGAGCAACTGGAGTGGTTGCGAGGGGAGCTGTTTGCATGTCTGCACTGCTCATGCCCAGGTGTCTGTGGGGGTCCGTGGCAGAGGCTGTAAGGGGGCTAGGGGCCAGAAGGAGACTGTTTGAGAGGCAGGCTGCAGGCAGGGGAGCCCAGGAGTGTGTGCAGGGCTGTGTGTGTGGGTGTGGTGGCAGGGGTTTAGGGCAGGTCCCCCTGCTGGATGGTGAGATGGCAGCTGGGCTGGCCCTGGGCCCTCAGGGCTGAAGGGCAGAAGCAGGGGGGCAGTAAAGTAGCGCAGGGAGGAACACAGTGGATGTTAGTTGGGAGCTGGGGGACAGAGGGTAAGGGGAAAGGGGGCATCCTTGAGGAGGGGTCAGGACTAGAGAGTGGGGGCAGCTGGAGGCATGGAAGGTCCCAGGAATCAGGGACTGACAGGAACAGATTCCTACACCCCCCCACTGGATAGAAGCTGCAGAAGCCAGAGCAGCAGCCCTGGCTTGCCTAGGCCAAGGGCCCTGAGTGAGTCCCACTGAGGATGAGGAAGAGGAGGAGGGGGTGGAGGAGGAGGAGGAGGAAGAGGAGTAGGAAGAGGAGTAGGAAGAAGAGGAGGAGGAGGAGGAGGTGGGGGAGGAGGAGGAGGAGGGGCAGGTGGGCAGCTGTCAGTAGGCAATGGTGTTAATAGAGGCCTCCATTACGGAGGCATGTGTCCAGGCAGGCACCCACCAACCCTCAGGGGCAGCTCAGGTCACCCAGGGACTTGGTGTGGGTATCTCTGGGGCGGGGACTGTCAGTCAGTCAGCAAGACTGTGTGTCAGTGCACATGGTGGGACAGGGGCCTGGCAGACCTTGGTCCCCCGCCCTGGACTGTCAGATGCCAGCCCCATGCCCAGACACACACCAATCTGCCCATAGCCCCTTGGCCCGGACGACCAGCACCTGCTTTGGCCTGGGGCTCTGGCTCTGGTGGCTGGCCACCACCCCTCAGGTCAAGTTCAGCGTGGGGGTCATGGCTGCTGGTCAACTGGATGGGCGGGGTCCCCGTGGCCAAGCAACCACAGGAGCCCTCTGTGATGTCCTAGCCCCTGGCAATCTGTGCTGGCCACACTGGCACTGGGCAGCCCAACTGCCCTGCCACTAGGTCAGGCAACAGCGCCCAGACGCCTGGGCCCTGGCACAGAGGGACGGAAGGATGGGAAGTCAGTGCTGACCGACGAGGGACCTCAGGGCTGGCAGCCAAGAGAAGACAGGTGGAGGTGCGCCCGGGATCCAGGGAGCCCAGGCCAGAGCTGCCTGCATGCCTGCCTGCCTTCCTGGATGTCTGTATGCTGCCTTTGTCCAGGTAGGTTTCTCAGGTCCCCTCCAATCCTGTCCTCTCCTGTCCTCACCATTCTCTCCCCTCTCCTCTCCTCCGCACTTTGCTTCTCTCCTCTGTCTGTCCTCTCTCCGGGTGCCCTGCTCACCAGCTCCAGCACTTGTGATGATTCTCCAGTGACAGCTGTTCGCAACCCCTTCCACCCCCTGCCTGCCCCTAATGTGACCCAGCTCACAGGGTCTCCAGCTGACACCACCCAAACCCACACGCCCCAACACATTCCCTGGTTCAGCCCCTCTGCCCTATTCAGCCAAACTCGCCTTTGCAACCTACCTATGCATCGTTGTTTCTCCTCAACATTCAAGGAGAGATCTCCTTTTGTACTTAGCTTGGTTGACTGGTGGATGGATGGATGGATGGATGGATGGATGGATGGATGGATGGATGAATGGATGGATAGATGTATGGGTGGATGGATGGATGGATGGACAGGTCAATGGATCGGTTTTGTAGAGGCAGAGTACCATATAGGGGTACTGGAGTCCACGGGTGTCAGATCCTTAGTCAATGTCAAATGTAAAACATTAATTCATCAATAACAAAAATGAATAAGCACCTAAATAAATAAATAAATATAAAAACTGGGTTAAAAAATACATGGCGTCTTTGCCTTTCTGCATATGGAATGCTGTGAGGATCTTCACAAGGAAAGCATTGTCCTGAGTAGCCCATTTGAAGTCGTGGAATATGTCCTTTTCCTTTTCCTTTTTTTACTTTCTATTTTCTTGATTATTCACTGGAATAAATAGACAGGAATTGAGAGGGAAGGGAGGTAGAGAGAGTTTGAGACACAAGGAGAGACAACTGCAGCACTTCCGCACCACTTGTAAAGATTTCCCCTGGCAGGTGCGAACCAGGGTGTTGAAGCCCAGTCCTCCTGCATTGTAACATGAGTGCTTAACTGGGTGTGGCACACCTGGTACCCTTGATGGGACACTTTTTTTTAGCAATGAAAAGAAATTCTCGTGGCAAGGTAATAAATAAATGAAGAAGTAAATAAAAGTGCATTTACATTAACTCAGTGGAAACACACAGGGACATATACGTCTCTGTTACCTGTATTACTTCTTCATGTATGGATTGATTGCCTCAAGGGGTTATTGCCACAGCTGAGTGCCTACGCCACGAATAATCCACAGCTCCTGCACTCCATTTGTTCCCCTTTCGCTGCCCTTGTTGCTTGGTCACTGTGGTGGTTATTGTTGTTGTTGTTACTGACCTTGCATCTGACAGACACAAAAGGAGAGAGCAGAGGAAATACAGGGTGGGAGAGAATGATAGAGCTCCTAAAGACCTGCTTCACCCCCTGTAAAGCGACTCCCCTGCAGGTGGCGGTCTGGGGGCCAGACCCCAAATCCTTCCCCCTGTCCCCTCTATTCGTGAGCGCCACAAGCCCTTAACCCTCTGACATACCGCCAAACCTCCCTGGATTTCCTTTTGAAGGCAGTATCACCTGCCTCGTTTTGAATCCTCATTATCCTGAGAGTCAGTCCTGGAGACAGTGTCATGACACGACACACGGAGATCTCTGTTATCAGAGAGCACCTGGAAGAGCAGCTGGGGCTCTAGTGCCAGGGCAGGAGCAACTCCCCATCCACCTTCCACGGAGTCCACCTGCCTGCATTTTGGTCCTTTTCCCTCCAAAATAGATTTTTCCCTTTTTTCACTTTGAAACAGGCAGGAGACAGGTTACCCAGGCAGGGGAAAAAAAAATAAAAAGCCTTTTTTTTTTTTTTTTACCGAAGTGAATGACCATCTTCTGGGAAGTATAGGTTTTGAACCTGAAAACTCTGTCTGTCTGTCTCTTAGTCCACAGAAAGAGCCACTAGCCCAGCCAGATCTCACGCTCAGATGGGGTGTTTTCGCCAGTCAAAGGTCTGCACAGCGCACTAGGGATTGGGCGGCCTGAGACCCAAATGTTACATTGTAGATGGACTGTTTGCAGTTCTTGCTCCCCAGGACATTGGACTGTCTCAACTCCCTCCCCTACAGCATGAAAAAAAGACTCTTGCCAACCTTGGAGCAACTGGAGTGGGGGCGAGGGGAGCTGTTTGCATGTCTGCACTGCTCCTGCCCAGGTGTCTGTGGGGGTCCGTGGCAGAGGCTGTAAGGGGGCTAGGGGCCAGAAGGAGACTGTTTGAGAGGCAGGCTGCAGGCAGGGGAGCCCAGGAGTGTGTGCAGGGCTGTGTGTGTGGGTGTGGTGGCAGGGGTTTAGGGCAGGTCCCCCTGCTGGATGGTGAGATGGCAGCTGGGCTGGCCCTGGGCCCTCAGGGCTGAAGGGCAGAAGCAGGGGGGCAGTAAAGTAGCGCAGGGAGGAACACAGTGGATGTTAGTTGGGAGCTGGGGGACAGAGGGTAAGGGGAAAGGGGGCATCCTTGAGGAGGGGTCAGGACTAGAGAGTGGGGGCAGCTGGAGGCATGGAAGGTCCCAGGAATCAGGGACTGACAGGAACAGATTCCTACACCCCCCCACTGGATAGAAGCTGCAGAAGCCAGAGCAGCAGCCCTGGCTTGCCTAGGCCAAGGGCCCTGAGTGAGTCCCACTGAGGATGAGGAAGAGGAGGAGGGGGTGGAGGAGGAGGAGGAGGAAGAGGAGGAGGAAGAGGAGGAAGAGGAGTAGGAAGAAGAGGAGGAGGAGGAGGAGGTGGGGGAGGAGGAGGAGGAGGGGCAGGTGGGCAGCTGTCAGTAGGCAACGGTGTTAATAGAGGCCTCCATTACGGAGGCATGTGTCCAGGCAGGCACCCACCAACCCTCAGGGGCAGCTCAGGGCACCCAGGGACTTGGTGTGGGTATCTCTGGGGCGGGGACTGTCAGTCAGTCAGTAAGACTGTGTGTCAGTGCACATGGTGGGACAGGGGCCTGGCAGACCTTGGTCCCCCGCCCTGGACTGTCAGATGCCAGCCCCATGCCCAGACACACACCAATCTGCCCATAGCCCCTTGGCCCGGACGACCAGCACCTGCTTTGGCCTGGGGCTCTGGCTCTGGTGGCTGGCCACCACCCCTCAGGTCAAGTTCAGCGTGGGGGTCATGGCTGCTGGTCAACTGGATGGGCGGGGTCCCCGTGGCCAAGCAACCACAGGAGCCCTCTGTGATGTCCTAGCCCCTGGCAATCTGTGCTGGCCACACTGGCACTGGGCAGCCCAACTGCCCTGCCACTAGGTCAGGCAACAGCGCCCAGACGCCTGGGCCCTGGCACAGAGGGACGGAAGGATGGGAAGTCAGTGCTGACCGACGAGGGACCTCAGGGCTGGCAGCCAAGAGAAGACAGGTGGAGGTGCGCCCTGGATCCAGGGAGCCCAGGCCAGAGCTGCCTGCATGCCTGCCTGCCTTCCTGGATGTCTGTATGCTGCCTTTGTCCAGGTAGGTTTCTCAGGTCCCCTCCAATCCTGTCCTCTCCTGTCCTCACCATTCTCTCCCCTCTCCTCTCCTCCGCACTTTGCTTCTCTCCTTTGTCTGTCCTCTCTTCCAGGTGCCCTGCTCACCAGCTCCAGCACTTGTGATGGTTCTCCAGTGACAGCTGTTCGCAACCCCTTCCACCCCCTGCCTGCCCCTAATGTGACCCAGCTCACAGGGTCTCCAGCTGACACCACCCAAACCCACACGCCCCAACACATTCCCTGGTTCAGCCCCTCTGCCCTATTCAGCCAAATTCGCCTTTGCAACCTACCTATGCATCGTTGTTTCTCCTCACCATTCAAGGAGAGATCTCCTTTTGTAATTAGCTTGGTTGACTGGTGGATGGATGGATGGATGGATAGATGTATGGGTGGATGGATGGATGGATGGACAGGTCAATGGATCGGTTTTGTAGAGGCAGAGTACCATATAGGGGTACTGGAGTCCACGGGTGTCAGATCCTTAGTCAATGTCAAATGTAAAACATTAATTCATCAATAACAAAAATGAATAAGCACCTAAATAAATAAATAAATAAATAAATATAAAAACTGGGTTAAAAAATACATGGCGTCTTTGCCTTTCTGCATATGGAATGCTGTGAGGATCTTCACAAGGAAAGCATTGTCCTGAGTAGCCCATTTGAAGTCGTGGAATATGTCCTTTTCCTTTTTCTTTTTTTACTTTCTATTTTCTTGATTATTCACTGGAATAAATAGACAGGAATTGAGAGGGAAGGGAGGTAGAGAGAGTTTGAGACACAAGGAGAGACAACTGCAGCACTTCCGCACCACTTGTAAAGATTTCCCCTGGCAGGTGCGAACCAGGGTGTTGAAGCCCAGTCCTCCTGCATTGTAACATGAGTGCTTAACTGGGTGTGGCACACCTGGTACCCTTGATGGGACACTTTTTTTTAGCAATGAAAAGAAATTCTCGTGGCAAGGTAATAAATAAATGAAGAAGTAAATAAAAGTGCATTTACATTAACTCAGTGGAAACACACAGGGACATATACGTCTCTGTTACCTGTATTACTTCTTCATGTATGGATTGATTGCCTCAAGGGGTTATTGCCACAGCTGAGTGCCTACGCCACGAATAATCCACAGCTCCTGCACTCCATTTGTTCCCCTTTCGCTGCCCTTGTTGCTTGGTCACTGTGGTGGTTATTGTTGTTGTTGTTACTGACCTTGCATCTGACAGACACAAAAGGAGAGAGCAGAGGAAATACAGGGTGGGAGAGAAAGATAGAGCTCCTAAAGACCTGCTTCACCCCCTGTAAAGCGACTCCCCTGCAGGTGGCGGTCTGGGGGCCAGACCCCAAATCCTTCCCCCTGTCCCCTCTATTCGTGAGCGCCACAAGCCCTTAACCCTCTGACATACCGCCAAACCTCCCTGGATTTCCTTTTGAAGGCAGCATCACCTGCCTCGTTTTGAATCCTCATTATCCTGAGAGTCAGTCCTGGAGACAGTGTCATGACACGACACACGGAGATCTCTGTTATCAGAGAGCACCTGGAAGAGCAGCTGGGGCTCTAGTGCCAGGGCAGGAGCAACTCCCCATCCACCTTCCACGGAGTCCACCTGCCTGCATTTTGGTCCTTTTCCCTCCAAAATAGATTTTTCCCTTTTTTCACTTTGAAACAGGCAGGAGACAGGTTACCCAGGCAGGGGAAAAAAAAATAAAAAGCCTTTTTTTTTTTTTTTTTTTTTTTTTTACCGAAGTGAATGACCATCTTCTGGGAAGTATAGGTTTTGAACCTGAAAACTCTGTCTGTCTGTCTCTTAGTCCACAGAAAGAGCCACTAGCCCAGCCAGATCTCACGCTCAGATGGGGTGTTTTCGCCAGTCAAAGGTCTGCACAGCGCACTAGGGATTGGGCGGCCTGAGACCCAAATGTTACATTGTAGATGGACTGTTTGCAGTTCTTGCTCCCCAGGACATTGGACTGTCTCAACTCCCTCCCCTACAGCATGAAAAAAAGACTCTTGCCAACCTTGGAGCAACTGGAGTGGGGGCGAGGGGAGCTGTTTGCATGTCTGCACTGCTCATGCCCAGGTGTCTGTGGGGGTCCGTGGCAGAGGCTGTAAGGGGGCTAGGGGCCAGAAGGAGACTGTTTGAGAGGCAGGCTGCAGGCAGGGGAGCCCAGGAGTGTGTGCAGGGCTGTGTGTGTGGGTGTGGTGGCAGGGGTTTAGGGCAGGTCCCCCTGCTGGATGGTGAGATGGCAGCTGGGCTGGCCCTGGGCCCTCAGGGCTGAAGGGCAGAAGCAGGGGGGCAGTAAAGTAGCGCAGGGAGGAACACAGTGGATGTTAGTTGGGAGCTGGGGGACAGAGGGTAAGGGGAAAGGGGGCATCCTTGAGGAGGGGTCAGGACTAGAGAGTGGGGGCAGCTGGAGGCATGGAAGGTCCCAGGAATCAGGGACTGACAGGAACAGATTCCTACACCCCCCCACTGGATAGAAGCTGCAGAAGCCAGAGCAGCAGCCCTGGCTTGCCTAGGCCAAGGGCCCTGAGTGAGTCCCACTGAGGATGAGGAAGAGGAGGAGGGGGTGGAGGAGGAGGAGGAGGAAGAGGAGGAGGAAGAGGAGGAAGAGGAGTAGGAAGAAGAGGAGGAGGAGGTGGGGGAGGAGGAGGATGAGGGGCAGGTGGGCAGCTGTCAGTAGGCAACGGTGTTAATAGAGGCCTCCATTACGGAGGCATGTGTCCAGGCAGGCACCCACCAACCCTCAGGGGCAGCTCAGGGCACCCAGGGACTTGGTGTGGGTATCTCTGGGGCGGGGACTGTCAGTCAGTCAGCAAGACTGTGTGTCAGTGCACATGGTGGGACAGGGGCCTGGCAGACCTTGGTCCCCCGCCCTGGACTGTCAGATGCCAGCCCCATGCCCAGACACACACCAATCTGCCCATAGCCCCTTGGCCCGGACGACCAGCACCTGCTTTGGCCTGGGGCTCTGGCTCTGGTGGCTGGCCACCACCCCTCAGGTCAAGTTCAGCGTGGGGGTCATGGCTGCTGGTCAACTGGATGGGCGGGGTCCCCGTGGCCAAGCAACCACAGGAGCCCTCTGTGATGTCCTAGCCCCTGGCAATCTGTGCTGGCCACACTGGCACTGGGCAGCCCAACTGCCCTGCCACTAGGTCAGGCAACAGCGCCCAGACGCCTGGGCCCTGGCACAGAGGGACGGAAGGATGGGAAGTCAGTGCTGACCGACGAGGGACCTCAGGGCTGGCAGCCAAGAGAAGACAGGTGGAGGTGCGCCCGGGATCCAGGGAGCCCAGGCCAGAGCTGCCTGCATGCCTGCCTGCCTTCCTGGATGTCTGTATGCTGCCTTTGTCCAGGTAGGTTTCTCAGGTCCCCTCCAATCCTGTCCTCTCCTGTCCTCACCATTCTCTCCCCTCTCCTCTCCTCCGCACTTTGCTTCTCTCCTCTGTCTGTCCTCTCTTCCAGGTGCCCTGCTCACCAGCTCCAGCACTTGTGCTGGTTCTCCAGTGACAGCTGTTCGCAACCCCTTCCACCCCCTGCCTGCCCCTAATGTGACCCAGCTCACAGGGTCTCCAGCTGACACCACCCAAACCCACACGCCCCAACACATTCCCTGGTTCAGCCCCTCTGCCCTATTCAGCCAAACTCGCCTTTGCAACCTACCTATGCATCGTTGTTTCTCCTCACCATTCAAGGAGAGATCTCCTTTTGTACTTAGCTTGGTTGACTGGTGGATGGATGGATGGATGGATGGATGGATGGATGAATGGATGGATAGATGTATGGGTGGATGGATGGATGGATGGACAGGTCAATGGATCGGTTTTGTAGAGGCAGAGTACCATATAGGGGTACTGGAGTCCACGGGTGTCAGATCCTTAGTCAATGTCAAATGTAAAACATTAATTCATCAATAACAAAAATGAATAAGCACCTAAATAAATAAATAAATATAAAAACTGGGTTAAAAAATACATGGTGTCTTTGCCTTTCTGCATATGGAATGCTGTGAGGATCTTCAAAAGGAAAGCATTGTCCTGAGTAGCCCATTTGAAGTCGTGGAATATGTCCTTTTCCTTTTTCTTTTTTTACTTTCTATTTTCTTGATTATTCACTGGAATAAATAGACAGGAATTGAGAGGGAAGGGAGGTATAGAGAGTTTGAGACACAAGGAGAGACAACTGCAGCACTTCCGCACCACTTGTAAAGATTTCCCCTGGCAGGTGCGAACCAGGGTGTTGAAGCCCAGTCCTCCTGCATTGTAACATGAGTGCTTAACTGGGTGTGGCACACCTGGTACCCTTGATGGGACACTTTTTTTTAGCAATGAAAAGAAATTCTCGTGGCAAGGTAATAAATAAATGAAGAAGTAAATAAAAGTGCATTTACATTAACTCAGTGGAAACACACAGGGACATATACGTCTCTGTTACCTGTATTACTTCTTCATGTATGGATTGATTGCCTCAAGGGGTTATTGCCACAGCTGAGTGCCTACGCCACGAATAATCCACAGCTCCTGCACTCCATTTGTTCCCCTTTCGCTGCCCTTGTTGCTTGGTCACTGTGGTGGTTATTGTTGTTGTTGTTACTGACCTTGCATCTGACAGACACAAAAGGAGAGAGCAGAGGAAATACAGGGTGGGAGAGAATGATAGAGCTCCTAAAGACCTGCTTCACCCCCTGTAAAGCGACTCCCCTGCAGGTGGCGGTCTGGGGGCCAGACCCCAAATCCTTCCCCCTGTCCCCTCTATTCGTGAGCGCCACAAGCCCTTAACCCTCTGACATACCGCCAAACCTCCCTGGATTTCCTTTTGAAGGCAGTATCACCTGCCTCGTTTTGAATCCTCATTATCCTGAGAGTCAGTCCTGGAGACAGTGTCATGACACGACACAAGGAGATCTCTGGTATCAGAGAGCACCTGGAACAGCAGCTGGGGCTCTAGTGCCAGGGCAGGAGCAACTCCCCATCCACCTTCCACGGAGTCCACCTGCCTGCATTTTGGTCCTTTTCCCTCCAAAATAGATTTTTCCCTTTTTTCACTTTGAAACAGGCAGGAGACAGGTTACCCAGGCAGGGGAAAAAAAAAGTAAAAAGCCTTTTTTTTTTTTTTTTTTTTACCGAAGTGAATGACCATCTTCTGGGAAGTACAGGTTTTGAACCTGAAAACTCTGTCTGTCTGTCTCTTAGTCCACAGAAAGAGCCACTAGCCCAGCCAGATCTCACGCTCAGATGGGGTGTTTTCGCCAGTCAAAGGTCTGCACAGCGCACTAGGGATTGGGCGGCCTGAGACCCAAATGTTACATTGTAGATGGACTGTTTGCAGTTCTTGCTCCCCAGGACATTGGACTGTCTCAACTCCCTCCCCTACAGCATGAAAAAAAGACTCTTGCCAACCTTGGAGCAACTGGAGTGGGGGCGAGGGGAGCTGTTTGCATGTCTGCACTGCTCATGCCCAGGTGTCTGTGGGGGTCCGTGGCAGAGGCTGTAAGGGGGCTAGGGGCCAGAAGGAGACTGTTTGAGAGGCAGGCTGCAGGCAGGGGAGCCCAGGAGTGTGTGCAGGGCTGTGTGTGTGGGTGTGGTGGCAGGGGTTTAGGGCAGGTCCCCCTGCTGGATGGTGAGATGGCAGCTGGGCTGGCCCTGGGCCCTCAGGGCTGAAGGGCAGAAGCAGGGTGGCAGTAAAGTAGCGCAGGGAGGAACACAGTGGATGTTAGTTGGGAGCTGGGGGACAGAGGGTAAGGGGAAAGGGCGCATCCTTGAGGAGGGGTCAGGACTAGAGAGTGGGGGCAGCTGGAGGCATGGAAGGTCCCAGGAATCAGGGACTGACAGGAACAGATTCCTACACCCCCCCACTGGATAGAAGCTGCAGAAGCCAGAGCAGCAGCCCTGGCTTGCCTAGGCCAAGGGCCCTGAGTGAGTCCCACTGAGGATGAGGAAGAGGAGGAGGGGGTGGAGGAGGAGGAGGAGGAAGAGGAGGAGGAAGAGGAGGAAGAGGAGTAGGAAGAAGAGGAGGAGGAGGAGGAGTTCGGGGAGGAGGAGGAGGAGGGGCAGGTGGGCAGCTGTCAGTAGGCAACGGTGTTAATAGAGGCCTCCATTACGGAGGCATGTGTCCAGGCAGGCACCCACCAACCCTCAGGGGCAGCTCAGGGCACCCAGGGACTTGGTGTGGGTATCTCTGGGGCGGGGACTGTCAGTCAGTCAGCAAGACTGTGTGTCAGTGCACATGGTGGGACAGGGGCCTGGCAGACCTTGGTCCCCCGCCCTGGACTGTCAGATGCCAGCCCCATGCCCAGACACACACCAATCTGCCCATAGCCCCTTGGCCCGGACGACCAGCACCTGCTTTGGCCTGGGGCTCTGGCTCTGGTGGCTGGCCACCACCCCTCAGGTCAAGTTCAGCGTGGGGGTCATGGCTGCTGGTCAACTGGATGGGCGGGGTCCCCGTGGCCAAGCAACCACAGGAGCCCTCTGTGATGTCCTAGCCCCTGGCAATCTGTGCTGGCCACACTGGCACTGGGCAGCCCAACTGCCCTGCCACTAGGTCAGGCAACAGCGCCCAGACGCCTGGGCCCTGGCACAGAGGGACGGAAGGATGGGAAGTCAGTGCTGACCGACGAGGGACCTCAGGGCTGGCAGCCAAGAGAAGACAGGTGGAGGTGCGCCCGGGATCCAGGGAGCCCAGGCCAGAGCTGCCTGCATGCCTGCCTGCCTTCCTGGATGTCTGTATGCTGCCTTTGTCCAGGTAGGTTTCTCAGGTCCCCTCCAATCCTGTCCTCTCCTGTCCTCACCATTCTCTCCCCTCTCCTCTCCTCCGCACTTTGCTTCTCTCCTCTGTCTGTCCTCTCTTCCAGGTGCCCTGCTCACCAGCTCCAGCACTTGTGCTGGTTCTCCAGTGACAGCTGTTCGCAACCCCTTCCACCCCCTGCCTGCCCCTAATGTGACCCAGCTCACAGGGTCTCCAGCTGACACCACCCAAACCCACACGCCCCAACACATTCCCTGGTTCAGCCCCTCTGCCCTATTCAGCCAAACTCGCCTTTGCAACCTACCTATGCATCGTTGTTTCTCCTCACCATTCAAGGAGAGATCTCCTTTTGTACTTAGCTTGGTTGACTGGTGGATGGATGGATGGATGGATGGATGAATGGATGGATAGATGTATGGGTGGATGGATGGATGGATGGACAGGTCAATGGATCGGTTTTGTAGAGGCAGAGTACCATATAGGGGTACTGGAGTCCACGGGTGTCAGATCCTTAGTCAATGTCAAATGTAAAACATTAATTCATCAATAACAAAAATGAATAAGCACCTAAATAAATAAATAAATATAAAAACTGGGTTAAAAAATACATGGCGTCTTTGCCTTTCTGCATATGGAATGCTGTGAGGATCTTCACAAGGAAAGCATTGTCCTGAGTAGCCCATTTGAAGTCGTGGAATATGTCCTTTTCCTTTTTCTTTTTTTACTTTCTATTTTCTTGATTATTCACTGGAATAAATAGACAGGAATTGAGAGGGAAGGGAGGTAGAGAGAGTTTGAGACACAAGGAGAGACAACTGCAGCACTTCCGCACCACTTGTAAAGATTTCCCCTGGCAGGTGCGAACCAGGGTGTTGAAGCCCAGTCCTCCTGCATTGTAACATGAGTGCTTAACTGGGTGTGGCACACCTGGTACCCTTGATGGGACACTTTTTTTTAGCAATGAAAAGAAATTCTCGTGGCAAGGTAATAAATAAATGAAGAAGTAAATAAAAGTGCATTTACATTAACTCAGTGGAAACACACAGGGACATATACGTCTCTGTTACCTGTATTACTTCTTCATGTATGGATTGATTGCCTCAAGGGGTTATTGCCACAGCTGAGTGCCTACGCCACGAATAATCCACAGCTCCTGCACTCCATTTGTTCCCCTTTCGCTGCCCTTGTTGCTTGGTCACTGTGGTGGTTATTGTTGTTGTTGTTACTGACCTTGCATCTGACAGACACAAAAGGAGAGAGCAGAGGAAATACAGGGTGGGAGAGAATGATAGAGCTCCTAAAGACCTGCTTCACCCCCTGTAAAGCGACTCCCCTGCAGGTGGCGGTCTGGGGGCCAGACCCCAAATCCTTCCCCCTGTCCCCTCTATTCGTGAGCGCCACAAGCCCTTAACCCTCTGACATACCGCCAAACCTCCCTGGATTTCCTTTTGAAGGCAGTATCACCTGCCTCGTTTTGAATCCTCATTATCCTGAGAGTCAGTCCTGGAGACAGTGTCATGACACGACACACGGAGATCTCTGTTATCAGAGAGCACCTGGAAGAGCAGCTGGGGCTCTAGTGCCAGGGCAGGAGCAACTCCCCATCCACCTTCCACGGAGTCCACCTGCCTGCATTTTGGTCCTTTTCCCTCCAAAATAGATTTTTCCCTTTTTTCACTTTGAAACAGGCAGGAGACAGGTTACCCAGGCAGGGGAAAAAAAAAGTAAAAAGCCTTTTTTTTTTTTTTTTTTTTACCGAAGTGAATGACCATCTTCTGGGAAGTACAGGTTTTGAACCTGAAAACTCTGTCTGTCTGTCTCTTAGTCCACAGAAAGAGCCACTAGCCCAGCCAGATCTCACGCTCAGATGGGGTGTTTTCGCCAGTCAAAGGTCTGCACAGCGCACTAGGGATTGGGCGGCCTGAGACCCAAATGTTACATTGTAGATGGACTGTTTGCAGTTCTTGCTCCCCAGGACATTGGACTGTCTCAACTCCCTCCCCTACAGCATGAAAAAAAGACTCTTGCCAACCTTGGAGCAACTGGAGTGGGGGCGAGGGGAGCTGTTTGCATGTCTGCACTGCTCATGCCCAGGTGTCTGTGGGGGTCCGTGGCAGAGGCTGTAAGGGGGCTAGGGGCCAGAAGCAGACTGTTTGAGAGGCAGGCTGCAGGCAGGGGAGCCCAGGAGTGTGTGCAGGGCTGTGTGTGTGGGTGTGGTGGCAGGGGTTTAGGGCAGGTCCCCCTGCTGGATGGTGAGATGGCAGCTGGGCTGGCCCTGGGCCCTCAGGGCTGAAGGGCAGAAGCAGGGTGGCAGTAAAGTAGCGCAGGGAGGAACACAGTGGATGTTAGTTGGGAGCTGGGGGACAGAGGGTAAGGGGAAAGGGCGCATCCTTGAGGAGGGGTCAGGACTAGAGAGTGGGGGCAGCTGGAGGCATGGAAGGTCCCAGGAATCAGGGACTGACAGGAACAGATTCCTACACCCCCCCACTGGATAGAAGCTGCAGAAGCCAGAGCAGCAGCCCTGGCTTGCCTAGGCCAAGGGCCCTGAGTGAGTCCCACTGAGGATGAGGAAGAGGAGGAGGGGGTGGAGGAGGAGGAGGAGGAAGAGGAGGAGGAAGAGGAGGAAGAGGAGTAGGAAGAAGAGGAGGAGGAGGAGGAGGTCGGGGAGGAGGAGGAGGAGGGGCAGGTGGGCAGCTGTCAGTAGGCAACGGTGTTAATAGAGGCCTCCATTACGGAGGCATGTGTCCAGGCAGGCACCCACCAACCCTCAGGGGCAGCTCAGGGCACCCAGGGACTTGGTGTGGGTATCTCTGGGGCGGGGACTGTCAGTCAGTCAGCAAGACTGTGTGTCAGTGCACATGGTGGGACAGGGGCCTGGCAGACCTTGGTCCCCCGCCCTGGACTGTCAGATGCCAGCCCCATGCCCAGACACACACCAATCTGCCCATAGCCCCTTGGCCCGGACGACCAGCACCTGCTTTGGCCTGGGGCTCTGGCTCTGGTGGCTGGCCACCACCCCTCAGGTCAAGTTCAGCGTGGGGGTCATGGCTGCTGGTCAACTGGATGGGCGGGGTCCCCGTGGCCAAGCAACCACAGGAGCCCTCTGTGATGTCCTAGCCCCTGGCAATCTGTGCTGGCCACACTGGCACTGGGCAGCCCAACTGCCCTGCCACTAGGTCAGGCAACAGCGCCCAGACGCCTGGGCCCTGGCACAGAGGGACGGAAGGATGGGAAGTCAGTGCTGACCGACGAGGGACCTCAGGGCTGGCAGCCAAGAGAAGACAGGTGGAGGTGCGCCCGGGATCCAGGGAGCCCAGGCCAGAGCTGCCTGCATGCCTGCCTGCCTTCCTGGATGTCTGTATGCTGCCTTTGTCCAGGTAGGTTTCTCAGGTCCCCTCCAATCCTGTCCTCTCCTGTCCTCACCATTCTCTCCCCTCTCCTCTCCTCCGCACTTTGCTTCTCTCCTTTGTCTGTCCTCTCTTCCAGGTGCCCTGCTCACCAGCTCCAGCACTTGTGATGGTTCTCCAGTGACAGCTGTTCGCAACCCCTTCCACCCCCTGCCTGCCCCTAATGTGACCCAGCTCACAGGGTCTCCAGCTGACACCACCCAAACCCACACGCCCCAACACATTCCCTGGTTCAACCCCTCTGCCCTATTCAGCCAAACTCGCCTTTGCAACCTACCTATGCATCGTTGTTTCTCCTCACCATTCAAGGAGAGATCTCCTTTTGTACTTAGCTTGGTTGACTGGTGGATGGATGGATGGATGGATGGATAATTGGATGGATAGATGTATGGGTGGATGGATGGATGGATGGACAGGTCAATGGATCGGTTTTGTAGAGGCAGAGTACCATATAGGGGTACTGGAGTCCACGGGTGTCAGATCCTTAGTCAATGTCAAATGTAAAACATTAATTCATCAATAACAAAAATGAATAAGCACCTAAATAAATAAATAAATATAAAAACTGGGTTAAAAAATACATGGCGTCTTTGCCTTTCTGCATATGGAATGCTGTGAGGATCTTCACAAGGAAAGCATTGTCCTGAGTAGCCCATTTGAAGTCGTGGAATATGTCCTTTTCCTTTTTCTTTTTTTACTTTCTATTTTCTTGATTATTCACTGGAATAAATAGACAGGAATTGAGAGGGAAGGGAGGTATAGAGAGTTTGAGACACAAGGAGAGACAACTGCAGCACTTCCGCACCACTTGTAAAGATTTCCCCTGGCAGGTGCGAACCAGGGTGTTGAAGCCCAGTCCTCCTGCATTGTAACATGAGTGCTTAACTGGGTGTGGCACACCTGGTACCCTTGATGGGACACTTTTTTTTAGCAATGAAAAGAAATTCTCGTGGCAAGGTAATAAATAAATGAAGAAGTAAATAAAAGTGCATTTACATTAACTCAGTGGAAACACACAGGGACATATACGTCTCTGTTACCTGTATTACTTCTTCATGTATGGATTGATTGCCTCAAGGGGTTATTGCCACAGCTGAGTGCCTACGCCACGAATAATCCACAGCTCCTGCACTCCATTTGTTCCCCTTTCGCTGCCCTTGTTGCTTGGTCACTGTGGTGGTTATTGTTGTTGTTGTTACTGACCTTGCATCTGACAGACACAAAAGGAGAGAGCAGAGGAAATACAGGGTGGGAGAGAATGATAGAGCTCCTAAAGACCTGCTTCACCCCCTGTAAAGCGACTCCCCTGCAGGTGGCGGTCTGGGGGCCAGACCCCAAATCCTTCCCCCTGTCCCCTCTATTCGTGAGCGCCACAAGCCCTTAACCCTCTGACATACCGCCAAACCTCCCTGGATTTCCTTTTGAAGGCAGTATCACCTGCCTCGTTTTGAATCCTCATTATCCTGAGAGTCAGTCCTGGAGACAGTGTCATGACACGACACACGGAGATCTCTGTTATCAGAGAGCACCTGGAAGAGCAGCTGGGGCTCTAGTGCCAGGGCAGGAGCAACTCCCCATCCACCTTCCACGGAGTCCACCTGCCTGCATTTTGGTCCTTTTCCCTCCAAAATAGATTTTTCCCTTTTTTCACTTTGAAACAGGCAGGAGACAGGTTACCCAGGCAGGGGAAAAAAAAAGTAAAAAGCCTTTTTTTTTTTTTTTTTTTTACCGAAGTGAATGACCATCTTCTGGGAAGTACAGGTTTTGAACCTGAAAACTCTGTCTGTCTGTCTCTTAGTCCACAGAAAGAGCCACTAGCCCAGCCAGATCTCACGCTCAGATGGGGTGTTTTCGCCAGTCAAAGGTCTGCACAGCGCACTAGGGATTGGGCGGCCTGAGACCCAAATGTTACATTGTAGATGGACTGTTTGCAGTTCTTGCTCCCCAGGACATTGGACTGTCTCAACTCCCTCCCCTACAGCATGAAAAAAAGACTCTTGCCAACCTTGGAGCAACTGGAGTGGGGGCGAGGGGAGCTGTTTGCATGTCTGCACTGCTCATGCCCAGGTGTCTGTGGGGGTCCGTGGCAGAGGCTGTAAGGGGGCTAGGGGCCAGAAGCAGACTGTTTGAGAGGCAGGCTGCAGGCAGGGGAGCCCAGGAGTGTGTGCAGGGCTGTGTGTGTGGGTGTGGTGGCAGGGGTTTAGGGCAGGTCCCCCTGCTGGATGGTGAGATGGCAGCTGGGCTGGCCCTGGGCCCTCAGGGCTGAAGGGCAGAAGCAGGGTGGCAGTAAAGTAGCGCAGGGAGGAACACAGTGGATGTTAGTTGGGAGCTGGGGGACAGAGGGTAAGGGGAAAGGGCGCATCCTTGAGGAGGGGTCAGGACTAGAGAGTGGGGGCAGCTGGAGGCATGGAAGGTCCCAGGAATCAGGGACTGACAGGAACAGATTCCTACACCCCCCCACTGGATAGAAGCTGCAGAAGCCAGAGCAGCAGCCCTGGCTTGCCTAGGCCAAGGGCCCTGAGTGAGTCCCACTGAGGATGAGGAAGAGGAGGAGGGGGTGGAGGAGGAGGAGGAGGAAGAGGAGGAGGAAGAGGAGGAAGAGGAGTAGGAAGAAGAGGAGGAGGAGGAGGAGGTCGGGGAGGAGGAGGAGGAGGGGCAGGTGGGCAGCTGTCAGTAGGCAACGGTGTTAATAGAGGCCTCCATTACGGAGGCATGTGTCCAGGCAGGCACCCACCAACCCTCAGGGGCAGCTCAGGGCACCCAGGGACTTGGTGTGGGTATCTCTGGGGCGGGGACTGTCAGTCAGTCAGCAAGACTGTGTGTCAGTGCACATGGTGGGACAGGGGCCTGGCAGACCTTGGTCCCCCGCCCTGGACTGTCAGATGCCAGCCCCATGCCCAGACACACACCAATCTGCCCATAGCCCCTTGGCCCGGACGACCAGCACCTGCTTTGGCCTGGGGCTCTGGCTCTGGTGGCTGGCCACCACCCCTCAGGTCAAGTTCAGCGTGGGGGTCATGGCTGCTGGTCAACTGGATGGGCGGGGTCCCCGTGGCCAAGCAACCACAGGAGCCCTCTGTGATGTCCTAGCCCCTGGCAATCTGTGCTGGCCACACTGGCACTGGGCAGCCCAACTGCCCTGCCACTAGGTCAGGCAACAGCGCCCAGACGCCTGGGCCCTGGCACAGAGGGACGGAAGGATGGGAAGTCAGTGCTGACCGACGAGGGACCTCAGGGCTGGCAGCCAAGAGAAGACAGGTGGAGGTGCGCCCGGGATCCAGGGAGCCCAGGCCAGAGCTGCCTGCATGCCTGCCTGCCTTCCTGGATGTCTGTATGCTGCCTTTGTCCAGGTAGGTTTCTCAGGTCCCCTCCAATCCTGTCCTCTCCTGTCCTCACCATTCTCTCCCCTCTCCTCTCCTCCGCACTTTGCTTCTCTCCTTTGTCTGTCCTCTCTTCCAGGTGCCCTGCTCACCAGCTCCAGCACTTGTGATGGTTCTCCAGTGACAGCTGTTCGCAACCCCTTCCACCCCCTGCCTGCCCCTAATGTGACCCAGCTCACAGGGTCTCCAGCTGACACCACCCAAACCCACACGCCCCAACACATTCCCTGGTTCAACCCCTCTGCCCTATTCAGCCAAACTCGCCTTTGCAACCTACCTATGCATCGTTGTTTCTCCTCACCATTCAAGGAGAGATCTCCTTTTGTACTTAGCTTGGTTGACTGGTGGATGGATGGATGGATGGATGGATAATTGGATGGATAGATGTATGGGTGGATGGATGGATGGATGGACAGGTCAATGGATCGGTTTTGTAGAGGCAGAGTACCATATAGGGGTACTGGAGTCCACGGGTGTCAGATCCTTAGTCAATGTCAAATGTAAAACATTAATTCATCAATAACAAAAATGAATAAGCACCTAAATAAATAAATAAATATAAAAACTGGGTTAAAAAATACATGGCGTCTTTGCCTTTCTGCATATGGAATGCTGTGAGGATCTTCACAAGGAAAGCATTGTCCTGAGTAGCCCATTTGAAGTCGTGGAATATGTCCTTTTCCTTTTTCTTTTTTTACTTTCTATTTTCTTGATTATTCACTGGAATAAATAGACAGGAATTGAGAGGGAAGGGAGGTATAGAGAGTTTGAGACACAAGGAGAGACAACTGCAGCACTTCCGCACCACTTGTAAAGATTTCCCCTGGCAGGTGCGAACCAGGGTGTTGAAGCCCAGTCCTCCTGCATTGTAACATGAGTGCTTAACTGGGTGTGGCACACCTGGTACCCTTGATGGGACACTTTTTTTTAGCAATGAAAAGAAATTCTCGTGGCAAGGTAATAAATAAATGAAGAAGTAAATAAAAGTGCATTTACATTAACTCAGTGGAAACACACAGGGACATATACGTCTCTGTTACCTGTATTACTTCTTCATGTATGGATTGATTGCCTCAAGGGGTTATTGCCACAGCTGAGTGCCTACGCCACGAATAATCCACAGCTCCTGCACTCCATTTGTTCCCCTTTCGCTGCCCTTGTTGCTTGGTCACTGTGGTGGTTATTGTTGTTGTTGTTACTGACCTTGCATCTGACAGACACAAAAGGAGAGAGCAGAGGAAATACAGGGTGGGAGAGAATGATAGAGCTCCTAAAGACCTGCTTCACCCCCTGTAAAGCGACTCCCCTGCAGGTGGCGGTCTGGGGGCCAGACCCCAAATCCTTCCCCCTGTCCCCTCTATTCGTGAGCGCCACAAGCCCTTAACCCTCTGACATACCGCCAAACCTCCCTGGATTTCCTTTTGAAGGCAGTATCACCTGCCTCGTTTTGAATCCTCATTATCCTGAGAGTCAGTCCTGGAGACAGTGTCATGACACGACACACGGAGATCTCTGTTATCAGAGAGCACCTGGAAGAGCAGCTGGGGCTCTAGTGCCAGGGCAGGAGCAACTCCCCATCCACCTTCCACGGAGTCCACCTGCCTGCATTTTGGTCCTTTTCCCTCCAAAATAGATTTTTCCCTTTTTTCACTTTGAAACAGGCAGGAGACAGGTTACCCAGGCAGGGGAAAAAAAAAGTAAAAAGCCTTTTTTTTTTTTTTTTTTTTACCGAAGTGAATGACCATCTTCTGGGAAGTACAGGTTTTGAACCTGAAAACTCTGTCTGTCTGTCTCTTAGTCCACAGAAAGAGCCACTAGCCCAGCCAGATCTCACGCTCAGATGGGGTGTTTTCGCCAGTCAAAGGTCTGCACAGCGCACTAGGGATTGGGCGGCCTGAGACCCAAATGTTACATTGTAGATGGACTGTTTGCAGTTCTTGCTCCCCAGGACATTGGACTGTCTCAACTCCCTCCCCTACAGCATGAAAAAAAGACTCTTGCCAACCTTGGAGCAACTGGAGTGGGGGCGAGGGGAGCTGTTTGCATGTCTGCACTGCTCATGCCCAGGTGTCTGTGGGGGTCCGTGGCAGAGGCTGTAAGGGGGCTAGGGGCCAGAAGCAGACTGTTTGAGAGGCAGGCTGCAGGCAGGGGAGCCCAGGAGTGTGTGCAGGGCTGTGTGTGTGGGTGTGGTGGCAGGGGTTTAGGGCAGGTCCCCCTGCTGGATGGTGAGATGGCAGCTGGGCTGGCCCTGGGCCCTCAGGGCTGAAGGGCAGAAGCAGGGTGGCAGTAAAGTAGCGCAGGGAGGAACACAGTGGATGTTAGTTGGGAGCTGGGGGACAGAGGGTAAGGGGAAAGGGCGCATCCTTGAGGAGGGGTCAGGACTAGAGAGTGGGGGCAGCTGGAGGCATGGAAGGTCCCAGGAATCAGGGACTGACAGGAACAGATTCCTACACCCCCCCACTGGATAGAAGCTGCAGAAGCCAGAGCAGCAGCCCTGGCTTGCCTAGGCCAAGGGCCCTGAGTGAGTCCCACTGAGGATGAGGAAGAGGAGGAGGGGGTGGAGGAGGAGGAGGAGGAAGAGGAGGAGGAAGAGGAGGAAGAGGAGTAGGAAGAAGAGGAGGAGGTGGAGGAGGAGGTGGGGGAGGAGGAGGAGGAGGGGCAGGTGGGCAGCTGTCAGTAGGCAACGGTGTTAATAGAGGCCTCCATTACGGAGGCATGTGTCCAGGCAGGCACCCACCAACCCTCAGGGGCAGCTCAGGGCACCCAGGGACTTGGTGTGGGCATCTCTGGGGCGGGGACTGTCAGTCAGTCAGCAAGACTGTGTGTCAGTGCACATGGTGGGACAGGGGCCTGGCAGACCTTGGTCCCCCGCCCTGGACTGTCAGATGCCAGCCCCATGCCCAGACACACACCAATCTGCCCATAGCCCCTTGGCCCGGACGACCAGCACCTGCTTTGGCCTGGGGCTCTGGCTCTGGTGGCTGGCCACCACCCCTCAGGTCAAGTTCAGCGTGGGGGTCATGGCTGCTGGTCAACTGGATGGGCGGGGTCCCCGTGGCCAAGCAACCACA
>NW_026647643.1:0-31472 GCF_950295315.1 Erinaceus europaeus | reverse complement strand
CCTTCCCCCCCCCCCCCCCCCCCCCCCCCCGTCTCTCCCCTCCCCTCCCCCCCTCCTCCCCCACCTTTTGTCTCTAAGGTTATTACTGGGGCTGGGTGCCTGCACAAGAATCCACTGTTCCTGGAAGCCATTTTTTTCCCCATTTGTTGTTGTTGGATAGGACAGAGAGAATGAGAGAGAAGGGAAAGACAGAGAGGGGAGAAAAAGACACCTGTATACATGCTTCACCACTTGACAAGAGACCCCCGCCCCTGCAGGTGGGGAGCCTAGGGCTGGATCCAGGATTCTTGCATGGGTCCCTGCACTTCCTTTGTGTGCTTAACCCACTGTGCCACCTGGCCAGACCCCCTGCTAAATTCATTTTAAGTCACTTATAGAAGGAAGTTGAAAAGTCATTAATCTTTAAGGACCAGTGGTCACAAAGCCATTCACAGTGGGACCTGCAAGTGAACTAGGCAAAGGAGTCTGCAGATTCTAGGAAAGTCCACACTTTGATTTCTCCCCTTCCCCCTACCCCACCCTCTCACCTCCCCCTCCCTTCATCCTTCCCCTCCCCTGTCCTTCCCCACCCCCTCTTCTCCTCCTCCCTTTCCTCCTCTCCTCCCCCTCCCCTTCCTCCTCTCCTCCCCCTCACCTTCCTCCCTCCCTCCTCCCACTCCCTTAATCCTTCCCCTCCCCTGTCCTTCCCCAGCCCCTCTTCTCCTCCTCCCCTTCCTCCTTTCCTCTCCCTCCCCCATCCTCCTCCACCCCTACCCCTCTCCCTCTTCTCCCCTTCCCCTCTTCCCCTTCCCCCTTCCTCCTCCCCTTCCCCCCTCTTCCCCCTTCCCTCTATTCCTCCTCCCCTTCCCCACTCCTGCTCTCCTCCCCCTCCCTCTCCTCCTCCTCCCTCTCCCCCTCTCCCTCTCCTCCCCTTCCCACTGCTAAGCTCTAGTTTGTAGTGATGCAGGGACTGTATCTGGGGACCTTGGAGCCTCAGACATGAAAGTCTTTTTGTATAACCATTGTGCTATCTCTAATCCTGGAGCATAATATTAAGAAGATATACCTCGTGGATATTATGGTGGAGGTCTTTCATATATTCCTAGTAATTTTTATCCCTGGTAATTTTAATTAAATTGAGAGATATATTACTTCACTGGCCCTGGATGAGTTTCTTTCTCCTTTCACCTCCTCAGTTGGTCCTGAGCTATAGGGTACATGAATACTGACATCTTAATATTTTTATTTTACATAGTCACCATTATAAAATACATATGCTTGTTTTATTTAATACTATTTGTAGGGTCAGCAAGATAGCTCAGTTGGGTAGTACTGGCTTGTCATGGACACGGTTCAACTTTGAGTCTTGCCCCCACCACACTGAAGGATGTTTTAGTGCAATGCTGCCTTTCTCTCTCTTTCTCTCTTTCTCTGTATCTGAAAAAGATGGGCTGGAATGGTGAAGTGCCTGTGTTGATGAAAAAAAAAAGTCTTTTATTTTAATCCTTTGGTGTGGTATATAAAGATCTTCACAATAGTTTTGTTTATATTTGATTCATGAGTATAAATTCACCTTTAAAACATTTTAATATATTTAAAAATTTTTATTGCTACCATGGTCATTGCTGGGGTTTGATGTGTGCATTGTGAATCTACCACATCCGGTGGCATTTTTTTTTTCCTTTTGGTAGGACAGAGGGAAAGGGGAAATAGAAAGAGAAGGAAGAAAGACACCTGGGGGACCGGGCAGTGGTGCAGTGGGTTAAGTGCACATGGCTCGAAGCACAAGGACTGGAGTAAGGATCCTGGTGCCAGTGTCTGGCTCCCTACCTACAGGGGGGTTGCTTTACAAGCAGTGAAGCTGGTCTGCAGGTGTCTATCTTTCTCTCCCTCTCTCTGTCTTTCCTTCCTCTCTCCATTTCTCTCTGTGCTATCCATCAACGATGATATCAATGACAACAACAATAATAACTACAATAATAAAACAAGAGCAACAAAAGGGAAAATAAATAAATAAATACAACATTTAAAAAAAAACTTTAGAAAATAAAGACACCTGGAACACTGCTTTACTGTCCCCACCCAGCTCCCACAAATGGGAACAGCTAGAACCTGGGTGTTTCTGAGTGAGAATGTATGTTTTCTATGAGATGTGCCTCCAGCTAACCTCAGACTGCCACTAATTTTAAACTTCCTGATTTACTTTAAGGTTTAGCATGTGCACAGTTCTTATATTTCACCTATTTTAGTCAGAATCAAAGTAGATGTAAAAAGCTAAAGATCATTTCTAATGACAAACAATGCTGACATTTACATAATGTTATCCCACACGTTTTTCCCATTATTGAGGCTATCTGATTTTCTTTTGGCTCCAGGGTTATTGCTGGGGCTTGCAGCTTGTCACTGACACTAGGAATCCACCACTCCCAGTGACCATTTTTTCCCTATTTTGTTAGGACAGAGAGAAATTGAGAGAGCAGTGGGAGATAGGGACAGAGAAAGAGTGACATATGAAGACCTGTGTCACCACTTGTGAAATGTCCCTCCTGCAGGTGGGTTGCGGGATCTCAAACCCGATCCTTGTGCAGGTCATTGTGCATACAGTCCCATGTCCCATTAACTGGGTGTACCACCGCCTGGCCTGGAGACCATTTGATTCTTAAAATAAACAGCACCAAATTTCATGAAGGCAGATAGGGGAGGTGAATCAACAATAATGTGCAAGACTTGTATGCCTATGCCAGGAGTTCCAAGGTCAGATCTCGGTTGCACACATGCTAAAGAAACATTCTCATTTTCACTCTAATTAAATAAATAAACAAATCTTACAAAATGTCTTGGAATTTATTTCTCCTCTTCTCACTTCCTTTGTTTCTAGCATCTAGTATTTATAGTAAAGGGATATTCATTTATTCCCAGTTTACACTTAATAGGTAAACTTACTACACTTTACAATTCTCCTGACACACCCACCACCATGGTTTTACAATAGCATTATTTCTGTACTGTCAGAGCATAAGCATTTAAGCTTAATACTCTATCACTTTCATTCCCATGCTTTAATCTTAGCTAGAGATATAATATCCTCAAGGCTCTCTTGTCAGTATAATGTAATTACTGTCATCAGCATTTTCTTGCTCCTTTAAGTGAAATGATAAAGAGAATTGACCCTGGATTAATGTTTCTAAAGTCAGGACTGGGTTTCTATTTATTATCAACATAAACATACTATATTGAAGGAAGTAGCATACTCACAGACCTGATGTAGTTGTGCTAAATTTGTCTTTTGTTCTATCAGGTCTTGTTCTAGTAGGAAAAGATCACAAGAATAAGCTTCGAGCTTCTGAATGTTCATACATTTTTTTCCCTACTGTCTCTCTTCTTGAATGTCTATTTTGATTTATAAATTTCTTGGCTCTGGTTTTATATTTCATGTGTATATGTATTTATCTTAAATATGTTACCTGATTGTTACTTGCCATAAAATGATGGTAATCTTATTTAAATCCTATTAAAGGATTTATATTCAATGTTTGCTATATTAAAATGTAAAAATTATGGAGAGAAATCAACATGATACACATTATTATAGGACTTTACTGTTTACATTTTCTATATTACCTTTTAAATAAATACATGTGGATTTATACAGATATGCTTTATTTGTACTTTTACTCTTGAATTGTATTAGAGATTTCTACCCATGTTTTATCACTATTGGTAACTCCATTTCAAAATAACATTTAAGTTGTTTATCATACTTTCTTCTGTAATCACTGGGGCTTCACCATTCCAGCCAATATTTTCAGATAAAAGGATGGAGACACAGAACACACACACACACACACACACACACACACACACACACACACACGCACACAACATCACTACACAAAATCTTCTTCCAATACTTTGGGGACAGACTAGAAACTTGCTTTTAAGCATGACACATACACACACACACACACACACACACACACACAGCATGACAGAACAAGTGAACTACCCTGGTGAGCTATCTTGCCAGCCCTGCTTATTATAATTTGAATAGCAATTAAATTGTTCATTTTTACCAAATATCTATAGTTCCACTGCTCCATGTGGTCACTCTTTAAATATATATATATATATTTAATTTTTTTTTTTGGTTGAGGGTGAGAGACAGAAATAGGGAAAGACAGAAAGAAGGAGAGACTCCTAAGGAATGCGTCACCATTCCTGAAGTTTCCCAGTTGCAAATAGGAACTGGCAGTTTGAAGCCCGGCCTTCATTTAAGGTAATATGCACATTATACTTGATGCATCACTACTTGACCTCTAAAATTATTGTTTTTGACAAAGATTCTACTATAAGAAATATTATAGGAGATGGCAGTGTTATACCTGTTGGAACACATACACTACCATGCACTGCACAAGAACCAGCATTCAAGCTCCTACCCCCCACCTGCAGGGAGTAAGCTTCAGGAACTGGAAAGCAGTGCTGCATCTTCCTCTCTCTCTCTCTTCCCTTCTCTATCACCTACTTCCTTCTCAATTTCTTTGTCTATATCCAAAATAAGAAAATAAAACCGTAATTTAAAAACTAAATTATAATTTGCCTCTTTAAAGTCCATATCAAGGGGGCTAAGTGATAGTGCATCTGGTTGAGCACACATGTTACAATGTTCAAGGTCCCAGGTTCGAGCCCCTGGTCCCCACCTGCTGGGGAAAAGCTTTGAAAGTGGTAAAGCAGTGCTTCAGGTGTCTCTCTGTCTCTTTCTCTCTCTATTCCTCCTTTCCCTCTCGATTTCTGGCTGTCTCTATACAATAAATAAAGATGATAATAATAATAATAATAAAGAAAATCTTAAAAAGTCCATATTACAGTGTTCTTAGTATGACCAAGTTGTTCAGTCATGAGCAATTTAAAATTTCAGCGCACTTTCATTAAGCCCTCCAAGAAGACCGATAGCTTTAACATTCGCTTCTCATTGCCCCTCCAGCCAGCCTCTGCAACCACACATCTATTTACCTTGGGGTGGACATTGTAGGCTCAGGAGATAGCAAATGAAGCAAATGCCAGCACTGTTATCATCATCAAGCTTGTCTACAACATATGGGTCATGCAGCTCAGAGCAGCGGGGTCTCAAATGTCACTGTAGAGGCCCAGGGACCTCTCTACAGACTGTGCGGACCCCTTCACCTGGGGGAGGGGCGAAAATCCACAGAGGCTTCTCCCCTCTGGTGCAGTGCATCATGGGATTGACCTGGGCGCAACAGCATGGCTGCGGTGAGTGCACCTGAGAGTGGGCCTGGAGGACTTGGAGAAGGACCACTTCTGCTTTACTGCTAGATGTCCCAGCCAGCTGTCTTGTGCTTTGTCAAGGAAGAGTAGGATAGCCTCTGTCTGTCCAAGTTCTTGAACACACTTGCAGCGGTCCAATACGAGGCGCCTGTCAGAGCACAACCACAAGAGCAAGGTGGATTTTAGTGCAAAATGAGACAAGACTTCGCCTACAGGAGTTGATGCTTTGGGCCCTGACATCACCAGCGTGTGGAATAAGTACCTCAACAAGTTCAAGGACAGGGAGGCAGTTTCCCCCCAAGGAGCTGGAGCTGTGGGAGGAAACAAACAAACAAACAAACAAACAACCAAAAAAACAGTGCCAGACTTGCACTACTGCATTCACAGGAAGCTGCAGGCGGATTCCATCCAGACCATCCTGCCACTGTCCTCATGCCAAGTGCTGCCAGTTCCCGCTCCTGCCTACCTTGAGGAAATCTAGTGCCTAGATCATGTGATTGGTCTTTTGCACTCGTCTTTCCTTGATCTTTTACCTTTTGTGGGGCCTGGTGGTTGGGGGACGACGGGACAGAGTTGATTTGGAAATATAGCCCATGGGTTAAGGTGAATGCTGTGCTGTGTGCCAGATGGAGGTTGCAGCACTGAGGCCATATGGAAGGTACTATGACCAAGGTGTAATGCAGTGGCGTCTCTCCCTCTCTCTCTCGCCCTCTCTCTCCAATGTGATGGGGAAAATACAGTCATTACAAACAAAAATATGTAATTAGTTGTTGAGGAAGATCCTTGTTTGTCTAGGGGATCTAGCCTTCTGTTAACGCGACCTTTAGCTTCGACGTGAACTGAAATCCCACGCAGCTAGTCAAACCTTATCTGGGTGTATTTTTTGTTCTTGGCCCAAGAGACAGTGGGGTGACATAGGTGTTTGCACAGGAACGACATTACTGTACAGGGTCCACTTTTCAGAGGAACTGACAGTGAAAGGGAGAGATTTTACAGCACCAGAGCTTCGCCACTGTTCAGCTCTAGCTTATGGTGGTGTGGGGGATTGAACCTGGTACTTCAGAGCCTCAGGCATAAGAATCTCTTTGCATAACCATCAAGCTAGCTCTCCTACCCTGGCTGTCTTTCTCCCTCCCTTCTTTCCATTCTTTCTTCCTTCCTTGTTGAATTGTAATAATGCTTTTTATATTCCAGAAGTTAGCCCTTTACATTGGTTTACCTGATTTCTCAAATGTTTTGGCTCCTGGTAGGGATTGTTTATTTATTATCCTTTATTATTGTGTTGTTTTTAGCCGGGATTTCACCACTCCAAACTGACTTTTCAGACAAAACCAGATCATAGAAACATGTTCATTAAATGTATATTTTTTCTGTATCACAGGACATTTTTATTTTCATGAAGCTAATTTATCAAATATACTGTTGTCTAATCCAAAGATAACAAATACTTACATTTCTGCCTAATTCTGAGTTTTATAGTTTTAGCTCTGGCATCTAAGTCAGTCCCTCGAGTTAATTTTGTGTGTGGTTTGAGGTCTGAGTCAAATTTCATTTTTTAGTAATATTATTTACTTTTCTGAAAGGACAGAGAGAAATTAGGAGGGGAAGGGAAGACTGGGAGAGAGAAAAAGACATATATACCATCTGCCCTTTTTCTCCATTTTTTACTTTTTCATGATCTTAGGGGAAAAACTTATTTTTATCATAATTATTTATTTACTTAGTTTGTTCTAATCCAGATCCTTGGATACACTTGATTTAATCTCTCAAGTGCTGCTTTCTTTAGAAAATATTTTCGTTTTCTCTCTTTTTAAATATTTATTTATTTATTCATTCCCTTTTGTTGCCTTTGTTGTTGCTATTGATGTCGTCGTTGTTGGATAGGACAGAGAGAAATGGAGAGAGGAGGGGAAGTCAGAGGGGGGGAGAGAAACATAGACACCTGCAGACCTGCTATTCCCCTCAGTTGGGGAGCAGGGGGCTTGAACCGAGATCTTTATGCTGGCCCTTGCATTTTGCACCAGGCACTTAACCTGCTGTGCTACTGCCCTACCCCCTGGTTAAAATTTTTATATCCATGTATTTGGGGTATGATTTCATATTTTGTGATGTCTTTGCTTTTGGTTTTAGTGTGAGTGATACAGAATTCATGTTAATTTGGAAGTGTTTCCTTTGCATTTTTTTTTTTTTTGCCAACTATAAGGATCAATGCTAATTCCTTAGTTATACGATATTCACCTTTGGAAGTGAGTTGGTCATGGAATTTTCTTTGTAGGTGAATTTATATTTAGAAATAGTTTATTGGAAGTTGAGAGGGGCTCATGCAGTGGAGTGCAATAGTACCATGCCTGAAAAGCCAAGTTCAAGTGTCTTTCTGATCACCACATGGGAGTTTCTGCAGCGAGAAAACTTTATAAACAGTGGAGCATTACTGAAATATCTCTGGTGTCGTTCTCTTCATATGTCTCTTTGTCTTTCACCATCTATCTAAAATAAATTCATGTGAACACTGGGAGCAGTGTAGGTACAATGTCCCTGCAGTAATCTTGATGGCAAAAAATAAAAAAAGAATACATTATCTACACACACACAGATACACACACAATTTATTTACTTTGTATAGTTCTATTTAGATTTTTTATTTTTTTCTTGAATACATTTTGATAATTGCCCTCTACAAAGTTATCCATTTCATCTAGGTTATATAATTGACTTGTATTTATGTATTGTTTGTATTATTTTCTTGTAAAACTTTCTAAGGTAAATAATATTCCTCTTGGGGGGCTGGCTGGTGGCACACTCTGTAGAATACACATATTACCATTCAAGAAGACACAGGTTCAAGTCCTTGGTCACCACTTGTGTGGGAGGGGAGGGAGTATCATGAATAATGGAGCAGTTCTGCAGGTATCTCTTTCACTCTGTTTTCCTTTCTTTTTTTAAATTTTATTTTATTTTATTTATTTATTGGCTAGAGATAGCCAGAAATCGAGAGGGGGAAGGGGTGATAAAGAGGAAAAGAGACAGACACTTGCAACACTGCTTCTCCACTTTCAAAGCTTTCTCCCTCCAGTTGGGAACCAGCGTCTCCAACTCAGGTCCTTGCACATTGTAACATATGCGCTCAACCAGGTGTGCCACCACCTGGCTGGCCACTCTGTCTCCCATTCTGTCTCTCACCTTTGGTCAAAGAAAAAGGGGAAAAAAAAGCCTGTTGGGAGCCATGAAGTTGTACAAGTACTAAGCCCAGGCAATAGCAGTGGTGGAAAATCCTATTATTACTACTATAATAATAACCCTCTTTAATTTTGGTTTTAGTACTTTGAGTATTCTCTTTTATTTTCTCTTGGTTATTGAGGCTAAAGTTTTGTCACGTCTGTTAGTCTTTCCATAGAGCCATCTTGTGTTTATGTTGATATTCTTTAATATTTTGTTATTCTAAATTTCATTAATTTCTACTACTTTTCCCTTTTATGTTTTTATTATTTTTTTGCACTAGTTTGATGTCTTTTTTTCATAGGTTGAGAGACTGGGTTATCTGAATTACTTCCTTAAAAAGAATTCAAGTACTGATTTAGTGTAGTTATGATTTGTTTTTGTTACGACTCATTTTTAAATTTACTTTTTGATTTTTTCCTTTGACTCATTGTTTCCATTGTATTTAGCATTTAGTCATTCATTTATAAACTTAGGGGATATATATATATATACATATATATATATATGTATATATATATATATATTATGAGTAATGCTACAATGAGGAGGAGAATGTATTAGGTCTTGAAATAGTGATGTTATTTCTTTTGGATATACTCCCAGATGTGGGATTTCTTGATGAAATGGAAGTTCAATTTTTAGTTATTTTTATTGAAGTCTAAAAGATATTTCAACTCCAGTCCAACTTTATGCTACTATATGATGGCCACCATCAAGGTGTAATCTCCCTCAGGGTTCTTTTGTCCCCTCTATTATCCTGCTCCCCCCATCTATATTATAGTCTGATGGTTTTGTATGTTTGATTTTATTCCTTTGTTTTTATCTTAGTGAGATCATCTGATATTTTTGCCTCTTCCTCACTTATTTTGCTTAGTAGCTTCCTTTCTAGCAGCATTTATGTTGAAGCAAAAAACAAGAGATCATCCTTTTTAAATTTTATTTATTTTTAATAAATTATTAATTTTTGACTCCAGGCTTATCGATGGGGCTCAGTGCCTGCACTACAAATCCACTGGTTCTGAGACCACTTTTTTATTTTATTTTATTTTATTTTTGGATAGGATAGAGAGAAATTGAGAGAGGATGGGGAGATAGAGGAGAGAGAAAGATAGACACCTGCAGACCTGCTTCACCACTTGTGAAGCAACCTCTCTGCAGTGCAGAGCCAGGGCCTTGAACCAGAATCCTTGCACTTCGTACAATATGTGCTTAACCCGATGCACCACATAGTAACAGTGCTCACCCAGCTCATCCTTTTTTTATAGCAGAGCACTACTCCATATTGTATGTGTACCATGTCATTATTCACTCATCTGTTGTTGGCTTTCAGGTTGTCTCTATACCTTGGTTGTTATAAATATTTCTGTGATGAACCTGTGTATCTGTATGCCTTTTTTGTCTAATATTTTGAGTTCTTCAGATAGTACCTAGGTGTAAGATTGTTGGACCATAGAGTAGATCTGTTTCTTTTATTTTTTAAAAAATATTTATTTATTTACTAGGTAGAGACAGAGGAAATTTTTAGAGGGGAGGAAGAGATAAGGAAAGAGAAAGAGAGACACCTGTAGCCCTGCTTCACCACTCGTGAAGCTTTCTTCTTGCAGGCAGAGCTCAGGGGCTTGAACCTAGTCCTTGCACACTGTAATGTGTGCATGTAACCAGGTGCATCACCACCAGGTCCCCTAGAGTATATCTAGTTTTAGTAGTTTGAAAGATCTTCACACTGTTGTCCATAGGGGCAGGGAAAAATGTATGTTCCTATTGAAAGTATATAAGGGCACCATTTGTATCACTCTCCAGCAACACTTGTAGTTTCTGGCCTTTTTGATAAATCGTGTTGGGAGCATGAGGTAGCCACAGGTAGAAGAATGAAACTGTATCACAGTCTTACACTATGAAGTAAAGCCATCTTAAAGTGATTAAAGTCGGGAGTCGGGCAGTAGCGCAGTGGGTTAAGCGCAGGTGACACAAAGTGCAAGGACCAGCTGAAGGATCCTGGTTTGAGCCCCCTGGCTCCCCACCTGCAGGGGGGTCGCTTCACAAGCGGTGAAGTAGGTTTGCAGGTGTCTGTCTTTCTCTCTGTCTTCCCCTCCTCTCTCCATTTCTCTCTGTCCTATCCAAGAATGCCAACATCAATAACAACAATAATAACTACAACAATAAAATAAGGGCAACAAAAGGGAATAAATAAATAAATATAAAAAAGTGATTAAAGTTTTGGTGGTTAGCTCATGAACCATGAAACACATGTAAGAAAATATAGGTAGAAATCAGTTGACTTCAAGGGTGTCTTTGTGAACTTGATTCCATTGGTAAGGAAAGCAAAACTGAACCAATTGCAAGATGACAGCTGTTCAATTTTGCAACTTTTTTTTCCCCAACCAAATCAATTTATTGTGAAGTCTTCATTTACAAGACTGCTGTCACAGGGTTACAGTGTCAGATCTCTTCAAAACAGATGTTGTATCTTACTGGTGACCACATTGGAAGCAGATATAATTTCAACAGTATCCTTAGCAGGAAATTTATAATTTTAACATATAGATACGTAGTTCTCTCTTTGCTTTTTCTGCTGAAAATTCTGATGACAGTCTGATAACATTATTGTATGCTTATTTTCCTATTCCTATCAGGCTGTAGTATTTTTTCCAATGGCATTGATTTTGATATTTTGATATTTCCCCCATTTCTCTCTCTCTCTCTCTCTGTCTCTGTCTCTCTGTCTTTCTCGCCAGAGTACTGCTCAGCTCTGAATTCTGATGGTGCCTTGAATTGAATCCTGGACCTCAAAGCTGTAGTCATGAAATCCATTTGCATAACAATTAGGCTCTCTTCATTGCTCTGCCTTGATAATTTTACAGCGGTGTGTTTTGATGTAGGTTGTTTTGCAATAAAAAAAAAAAGAGTGCTGTCTCCACTTTCTAAACAGCTGCATTCGATTGCTCTCCAGATTTGAAAATATTTAACATTTCTTTAAATATGATCTCTGATCTCTTCGTTCTGTCATGTCCTTTCAGAATTTCCATTGCCCTTATGCCTCTTTTGCTTTTTTCTTTTTATTAATGATTTAATATTGATTTACAAAATTTGTAAGATAACAGGGGTATAGTTCCATACATTTCCCACCACCAGAATTCTGTGTCCCATCCCCTCTATTGGAAACTACAATAATTCTCCTGAGGTCACCAATGTAAGCTGATTCTATAATTATCTATGTGTATGTGTATGAATATATATATATATATATATATATATATATATATATATATCTCCTATTTTTTCAAGAGTCCTGCCTTTCCTTCTAGTTCACCCCTACACCTATTACTACTTCCTGTTGTATTTCCTTTTATCCTCTTTGTCACATAAGAGAAACCATTCCTGGCCTCCTTGGTGCTTTTCATATTCACTTCCTTTTGATTGATGGCATAAAAATAAGATTTCTGTTGACAAAGGCTTCTGGTCCTGGTGGAATGGGGGGGGTACAGAGCCCTCTGGATTACTTCCCATATCCTTTACCTCTCTGGGAGTGTAGACCAAAATTCTTTATGGGATTCAGAAGATGGAAGGCCTGGCTTCTGTAATTGTTTCTCTGCTGGGCATGGATGTTGGTACTCCATCCATTTGCCCCAGCCTGTTTCTGTCTTTACCTATGGGATAGAGCTCTGGAGATGTGAGGTTCCATGACATATTGGTGAGGTTATCTGCCCAGGGAAATCAGGATGGAATCATAGTAGCATCTGTAACTTGGTGGCTGAAATGCAAGAAGCTGGAAATCAGGATAAAATGTTTATTAAACATGAACCATAAGGTAGGAATAGAGCATATGTAAATAGGGACCTTAGGGCAAAAGGATGCTAAGGAGTCTATTTTAGGAATGTTCCTAGGAGCCTTTGAAGACTAGGCGCTATGTCTCTAGTGTTTTAAATTTGTGTGTGTAGGAAGGAGGCAAGGGTGGGGGAGGAGCAGTGAGGATAGTAATGGAGAAATGAAAAATAATCTGGTTCCTGGAATTTCCAGAAGAGGAATGAGAGGTATACAGCCCAGTAGGTAGGATCTACACTGTGCTTGAGTTTCTTCATGGCAATCATTGTGGCAGTTTGAGAGGAACTTTTTGAACCATTGAGTTCCTTCCTCAGGTAGCTCTGGACCCGAAGGAGGCATGATGGGGGCAACATTAAGCTGTCTTCCCTTCCACCTTCCCCACCCTTTTTTGTGAATTATTCCCAGACTTTATTTCACAATGTTGTTATGATTTCCAAAGTGGATTCCTGAGCCTTATCCGAGTTGTTTTCTTTGAGAATAGCTTTTGAACAACTGATATTGAGGAAAGGATGAGAATTGAGCCTTCTAATACTCCATTTGGTGATGATAGTAGGCAGTCTCTTTATATTTCTTAAATAAATATTTTATGTATTTATATCATAAAGGCAGACAAGTTGAAAGGGAAGGGAAGACATTTAGGTAGAGTGGAAGAGAGAAACCTACAGCATTGCTTCACCACTTGTGGAATTTTCCCTCTTCTAGAGGGGAGCAAGGGCTTGAACCCTGGTTCTTGCACACAGTACCATGTGCCTTCAACTGGGTGCACCACCACCTGACCCCTCTATATTTATTTTTAATAGTTGCATATTATTTAGACTATTCCTACTATGAGTTGTAGTTCCTATTTAAATTATAGTTGCTTTTCAAGAAGAGTTTTGTAAATTTAGTTTTGTAAATTGTTTTGCTATTTTCAAAACTAACCGCTCACTAATTTTTTTGATTTTTATTACTAGACAATGCCTCATCAAAAACTCTGGTCTCAGATGGTCCCCCGAAGGGCCCTGCTGAAATTATCCATGAAAATAAAATGACAACTCCTGAAGGTAAGGACTGAATACAATTTGTGTAATAATCTATGTTAAGTTGTCTGTGCATATACTCAGTTGTATGTTGTTATTATTTTTTATTAAAATCAGCCTTAGACTTAATTAATAGTTGACATATTGTGCGTCATAGGAAAAATGCAGACTGCAATGTTATATTTATAATACATTTTAAATTACAGTTTGGTATATAAGTTGTTATGGGGCCAGGTGGTGGTGCACCAAGTTGATTGTACGTTATATTATGTGCAAGGACTCAGGTTAAAGCCCCTGGTAGCTACCTGAAAGGGGAAGCTTTATGAGTAGTGGAGCAGTGCTGGAGGTGTTTCTCTTCCTCCCCCTCTCTCTGTATCTCCTTTCTCCCTTTTGATTTCTGTCTAAATACATAAATAAATTAATTAAAAATAATTTTTAAACAGCACATTTTTTTAAAAAAGCATTGTTAGCAATTTCAGAAATTATGAATTCTTGAATACATATTCTCTTGACCTCAAATGACATAACTGGTATGTACTAGTTTATTAAGTTATATTTCTTAGAAGCAAAAGAAAAAAGAATGCTTGGGTATGAAATTCAGAATGTAAAAAATGTTCACTAAGAGTCCATGCACCATTATCTTTGAATATCTTTTGAAAGTGCATGTGGGCAAAGGTATAAAAATGAAGAAATGTATACAGTTAATGCACAGGAATACTTTTCTAGAACTATTCAGATGTTTACCAGAAATATTAGTGCTTATCAAAAATATTAATCATGATTGAGGTAGAATCCTACTCTGAAGAGTTTTGTTTTGACTGAATAAAATTGAAATAATTTTACCATCCTGATTCTTTTTTAAAATTATATTTATTTATTTATTTATTTATTTATTGGTTAGAGACAGCCAGAAATTGTGAGGGAAGGGGGTGATAGAGAGGGAGAGAGACAGAACGACACCTGCAGCCCTGCTTCACCACTTGCAAAGCTCTCCCCCTGCAGATGGGGACTGGGGGCTCAAACCTGGGTTCTTGTACATTGTTAACACATGCGCTCAACCAGGTGTGCCACCACCCAGCCCCACATTCTTATTCTTTTATCTATTTCTTCTAATAGAAATTTTGGATAGAAATTTAATGCCTTGGCTTATGACTTACTGTCTGTCAGTAATGAATTTTGAACACACACACACACACACACACACACACACACACACACACACACACACATTTTACCAGAGTACTGCTCAGCTCTGGCTTATGGTGGTGCAGGGGATTGAACCTGGAACTTTGGTCCTCTGGCATGAGAGTCTTTCTGCATAACTATTATGCTATCAACATTCCTGCCCCATATTAAATATCAGGTGACTAATATATAAATCAGTTGATTCAACACACTGGACTGTACTATGCATGTGCTATTAATGTGCAGAATAATTTAAGGAACAGTCCTGACATAGAGTCTATACTCTTGCAGGACAAAGAATGTATAACTGCATATCAACTGATAAACACAAAAGAATAGTTGTGGGTAGGAGAGATAGCATAGTGGTCTCATAAAAGATCTTCCTACATGAAGCTTTGAAGTCTCAGATTCAGCCCTCTGAACCATAAGACAGAGTTGTGTAATGCTCTGGTGAAAATAAATAAATCTAAAGGAGAATGGCTATATAGAATGGCTCTAGGTAGTAGTAAATGACAAATGCATAATATGAAAAAGAAGTATCCTCAGTGTTTTGAGTAAGATGAATCCTGTGGTATCTAATGATTTAGCAGGATGTTAATACAAAAAACAAAGGAATGTAGACACCAAAACAATCTGAATGTCTCTTTAAGATGGGTAAAATTGAGCTGGTACAGTGGTTGAGTGCACATATTACAATGCGCAGGGACCCAAGTTTAAGCCCCCAGTCCTTACCTGCATGGGGAAAGCTTTGCAAGTGGTGAAGCGGTGTTGCAGGTATCACTTTGTCTCTCTCCCTCTTTATCTCCCTTACCCTCTCAATTTCTGATTGTCTCTATCCAATAAATAAATAAGGATGATAATAATTTTTTTAAAGAAAAGATGGGTAAAATTTGAGAGAAATTAGATAGAAATTTCTGACTTTATGCATGAGTTAGAATAAAAGCCCTTAAGGATTTCTACATTACTTTCAAACTTGCACTGCTTAAAATATCATAGTTTCAGAAATTTTCCAACTTCTTATTATATCACGTTTTCCCTCTATAGTCATTCCAAACTATAGGAGTGCTGTGGAAATCAGTTAGTGTTCATATAGTTTAGTAGTAGTGGATGAAAAAAAAAACTTAAATGCATCATTGCTATTCTTGTTTTTCTCATAGTGAAGCAAAACTGATGTTTTAGAAGGATAGTGCAAACACTCTTATCAAAATATTTAGACAGGAGATCAATGTGTGATGTTCACAAGCTTAACTTTGGTCCTCTGAGTATTACAGAGATAAAAATGAATACCTGTGTATAAACAAAAGAGGAAAGATGAATATAATATAGATTAATCGTATTTCATCCTGACTTCACCGGGCAGACAATTAGGAAGTCATCTGAACCTCTCCTCTCCAGAACCCTACCCTTTTAGGGAAAGATAGAAACAGGCTGGGAGTATGGATCCACCTTCCAATGCCCATGTTCAGCAGAGAAGCAATTACCATATGTAAGGCCCTGAGTTTGACAGCTTGCACTGCATGTGAACACCATGGACAGTACTGAGAGAATCTCCATGGATCTTAACAAGCTCAAGTTTTCAGGTTAAAGTTCCTGGTTGCCACCTCTGGTGGGGGGGGGGGGGGGGGCGGGATTCACAAATGGTGACGCAGTGCTACAGCTCTTTCTCATTATCTTTTCTCTCCTCTCTCAATTTTTCTCTGTCCTATCAAATATAAAAGAAAAAATAGGAAAGTAATGGCTGCTGGGGATTCACAGGATTCATTGTGTAGGCACCAAGCCTCAGCAATAACCCTGGTGGCAGGAAAGAAAGAAAGAAAGAAGGAAAGAAAGGAAGAACAATTCATTTCTCTCATATATATTATATATACATATATATTGCATTTTCGGAGAGGATATTTAATAAAATTTAATTAATACTGAAATCTTTAGTTTAAATTAAAATAGGTAATATGTCTAGCATATCTATTAGCAGGATCAGAAGCCACAATATGAAGTCAACAGCTTTACATCTGTGTCCCTCAAGGTTAAGAGAAATGAGTTCATCTTTCTGTTCTCATTGAGCCTCTGCTCCTTTTTTGTCTTGCATTTAAGATCAATGTATGCATCTAGAATCTAGTCCAATAGACTCTTTAGAGGTAAAAGGACAGCAAGTGAGCTCTTCGGTGGAGTTTCATAGACAACTTGACTGTGCTTCTGCAACCTTCAGTCTGTTCAGGACATGCCAGGATTAGAATCACTGAGGCACATCGGACTGAGTGAATTTTATGATAAGTATAAGTTGAATGCCATAGTGAGAACATCAATCACTCTTTTCACGAGACTCCAATTTTCAGAAATGGAAGGTAGAAAATTAGGTTATTATGAGGATGAAGGGGACCTGCTTTTATTTTTTTTCAGCAAGAGAAACTCCTGCTGAATAAGGCAGCGCTTCTTCAATGTACAAGTAGTAGGATATTATTTACATTGGAAGATATGGAATCTCTTTCAAGAGATAACTTGAAATATATTTGAAAGTCATTTTTTTCCTTTTTGTATTGGTGATTTACAAAAATTACAAAATAACAGGAGTACAATTTCACGCCATTTCCACCACCAGAGGTCTGTGTCCTCATTCCCTCCATTGGAAACAGGCTGGTTTTTCCAAAGTCACAAATATGGGTTGACTGTCTGTCTTTCTTTCTGTCTACCATATATGTATCTATTTTGCCAATTTTTTCCCCTATGGTCCTGCATTCTTTTTCTATTAAAGTAACAACTACACCTATCACTATTTCTATATTTCTTTCCTTATTTTTTCTCTTCTGTCTCTGAGTCCTGATGGAATTGGGTTTTAGAGCCCCCAGTCACCTTCCCCTCAGATTTCTTACCCTCCTTGAGTGTGGACCAACATTCTTTTTGGGGTGCAGGAGGTAGGAGGTCTGGCTTCTGTAATTACTTCTCTGCTAGATGTGGATATTGTCCAGTCTGTTTCTGTCTTTCTCTAGTGGGGTCGGGGTCTGGAAAGGTGAGTTGGTCCACCCAGGGAAGTCAGGATGGAATTTGGAGTCAGATTAGTATAGTTGCGAGGTTGACATATCAAGTCTGATATCTTTGGATACAATCTAAAGCAAAAAGGCAGTGGCAGCATAACGTGGCATGGTGACATTAGTTGTGAAAGTAATTTTTTAAGTGGTTGGGAGTCTACTTAGAAACAAGTGGACTAATTTTTTTTTTAATTTCTGTTATTTTATCTGCTTACTTCATAATACAATGGAATGCTACCTTTTAAACTTTGCTCCAGGTTTTTATTCTTAGTTTCATTTTTCCTTGTTGCATTTTAAGTGATGCATGAAAATTTTACTTTTTTGAAGTTTCATTCTATAAATCTTTGTCTTTTTACCGGAGAAAGCTTAGGAGTATTAGTATTAATAAGACAGATTTTTTTTTCCTGCATATTCTGAGAATCAAGCTCTGTTACCATTTAACTGATACCTTCTCCTATATGTCACATTTTAGAGGTGAACTTAGGCATTTACTTCAGCTACCCATGCCAACGCCACAGCTGTTCATTAGTAAACATCCCTGCACCATGTGTCAACAAAATGGTTTCACACATTGAAGAAGTGGAGTCTAAAATACAGGAGCATTTGAAACGTGTGAGTGGCATTTAGAATGTTAACATTTTTGTAGTATTTGTGTAGACCTTATGAAGTTCTGTTAGTTTAAAAAGGCTTTATTATTTTTTTCAGTGACCCTAAGAATAATTTATAGATTTCTTGCTTAGTTGCATAATTCATGAACATGGATATGTTTTTGATAGTCTCACTTTGGAAGGATGAAATGACCTTATTAAATAATTGTTCCTACCTGTTTGTTCCCTATACAGATGCAGTCATGCTGAGTAGTAATTTTCATACGCTATCTTGACTAGAAATTAAATAGTATTTACAGTCTTTTGGGGGGACACTAACCTGATTAGATGATCAGATGTGTAAGTTGGTGTGTAAAAGGACAGACAGTATGCCCTTTGACTAAGTTATTTTGTTCTAAATACTCAGTATATATGTTGAAAGTGTATCTCATTATTTTTATTTTGTCTTTTAATTTAATTCAACTTTGCTATTCTGAAAGATAATTAATCTTATCTAAATTGAATTCATTCAATTGTTTTACATAACGGTATGTTTTGGGTGAAAAATACCAGATCAGCCACCAAAGTGTCGTTCACCTTCCCACAAAGTCCACTGATGCCTCTCCCAACCATCCCCTCCCATCACCCTTCCCCTCTGGTAACCTCAGTTCATCTTCATAGTTCTGGGATCATTTTCTTCAGACTTTGTCTATTCTTTTATTCTTTTATTTTTTTTTATCCTCTTACATATGAAAGAGATTGTATGGTATTTTAAAGTAGAGAGGGAGAGAGAGAGAGAGATCAGAAAACTACTCATCTCTGGCATACAGTGTTGCTAGGAAAGGAATCTAGGTCCTCTGAGGTCTCAGGATGATACAACTCCTGTGCTCTAACATTGTGCTGTCTCTCCAACTCTAATAGTATAGTTTTTTTCTTCTTCTCACTCTATTTTGTTTAGCAGGATCCTTCCAGCTCCATTCACATTGCAGCATAAAATGAGATCTTTCCCCTTCTTACGGATGATTAATATTCCATTGTGTGGATATATCACATATACCCTAGTTGTTAACTATCTCTGATATTTTTTAGTCCTTAGACTTTATAAGTATAATGCCATCTCTAATAGTGATATTTTTTCTTCTTCTTTTCCTATTTGGATCTCTTTTATTTCCTTGACTAGTTGACCTGCTCAGATCTCTCAATACCATGGTAAAAAATAGTAGTGAAAAAAAGAAAGTGAACATTCTTTTGTGTTTCAATTTAGAGCAAAAGCTTCAGATTGTCTCTGTTAAGTGTGATGTGACCTGTGGAGAGGTCTATTCTCCTATTCCCATGTGTTTGGAGATTTTGTTATAAATGGATGTTCAGTCTAGTCACAATGTTTCTCTGTGTCTATTGAATGAGTTAGATTATTTTATCTTTTCTTTTGTTGATAAAGATAGATACGCTGGTATACCTCTCCTAAGCTTGACTATTTTAATATTCAGGAGAGAAGATATATGCTATAATTGTATTATTAAATTCTGCTTTGCTCATTATAATCTTTATTTTTTATATATTTTTTGTTTCCCTTGTTGTTTTGTTGTAGTAGTTATTATTGTTGTTCTTGATGTCATCATTGTTGGATAGGACAGAGAGAAATAGAGAGAGGAGGGGAAGACAGAGATGAGGAGAGAAAGATAGACACCTGCAGATCTGCTTCACCACTTGTGAAGCGACTCCCCTGCAGGTGGGGAGCCCGGGGCTCGAAGCGGGGATTGAACCTGGCTGGATTCTTTCGCCCTTCTGCGCTTTGCACCACGTGCACTTAACCTGCTGTGCTATTAATTTTATGCTCTATTTTTGTGTCAAATAGCTGTATATATACCTTTCCCCCTTATATTTATAATGGACTACCAGACTGATTACTGGTTGCTAGCATATGTTTGCTGTTGCTGTTCTTATCTGTTTGCATTATTATAAGTCACTTCTGTTTGCTTAAATCAAATGATTTTATCCATTACATAAACTATTTTACCTTATAAATATGTGTAACAAATTTGTAAATAAGGTGTTGTTTGTAAACAGGAAGTCATGTTTAAGCATGATCTTTACATTTGTCTACATAAGATTCCATTTAGATTTCTGAAAACTTCAAGAATATTTCTCTTCTTGGGGATTTTACCCTTGTGTAAATTTACTTACCTGTTCTTGGGTATTTTGAACCTGCTTGGTATATAGATTCTCTTTTGTTTGCCTCTAGAAACAAAACTTCTTATTTTTCACATACTAAAAATTCTTCATGAACTCAAGAGAAGTCTTTTACCTCCCATGAAATGGTATCGTTTTATTTCTCCATTAGACTTTGTCATTTTACTGACAGTCTAATTTTTGTTTCTTAGAATAAAATATAACTCTGTGGTTTTATTGACATAACTTTTGGACTACTGATATATATATGTGTGTGTATATAGTGACATTAGTTATCTTTAATTTTTTATTATTATCTTTATTTATTTATTGGGTAGAGACAGCTAGAAATCAAGAGGGAAATTAATTATCTTTTCTTCTGCTTTTGTTATAGTGGAATTATTAGAGGTAATCATGTTTTCTCAGTTATATCTTGAATTGAAGATCAAGTATGAACACAATATTTAAATATTTCTTGTAATTTTGGTAATATATGGCTCTTTATCCCAAGATACTCTAGAACATATCTGTGTGTACATACTTCAAGAAACATAGTTTAGAAATGAGATAATACTACAAAAATAAGTACTTATGAACTTCCATATGTATGCCACTCTTTGGTAATATATTAAAATTCAGTGAATATTAAAAAGAGAATTCAGTGGATATTATATAACTCTGTGTGGAAAAATCCTTTGTGAGTAAATACCATTTGAATTAGGCCATGATAAAGGGGTATTATTAAGAAACACATTAAAAACAAAGATAATGGGAGTCGGCGGTAGCACAGTGGGTTAAGCGCATGTGGCAATGTGCAAGGACCTGCGTAAGAATCTCAGTTCGAGCCTCGGCTCCCCACCTGCATGGGAGTCGCTTCACTGGCGGTGAAGCAGGTCTGCAGGTGTCTGTCTTTCTCTCTCCCTCACTGTATTCCTCTCCTCTCTCGACTTCTCTCTGTCCTATCTGACAACGATGACATCAATAATAACCACAACAATAATAAAAAACAAGGGCAACAAAAGGGAAAATAAGTAAGTAAATAAATATAAAAAAATAAATAAAAACAAAGATAATTAGTTGGAGGTAATTATAATAAAATAGGAATAGGTAAGAACTGTTTCGAAGCAGCAGATGTTATAATTTCCCAGAAGTATATTTATTTATATACATATATGAAGACTGTGTAGTATGAAGAATGTTATCAGTAAATTCAAATGTAAGTTAAATTTACATTTTTGATATGTATTAAATTTGAATTGTATTGATATCTTTTCACAGTTTGAAACTTCTTTGGAAGAATGGTAAGAATCTTTTGTGCTTAATTGTAGTTTTATTTTTATTGCTGTTTTATGTTCATATTTTGATGACTAATCTTTTTTGGTTAAGCCAAAAAATTGAAAGCAGGATTTTTTGTTGTTGAGAATACCACATAAGATGTCAGAGTAGTCATCTTCAGGGCTCTGACCCACTGTAAAAATAATTATAAACTTGGTAAAAATTTATCAGAATCCACTTTTGCTGAAATCTGGGAGATATATATATATATCAGCCTGAAGAAAACAATGATAAGCAAGCAACATTGTGTTAAGAGAACACTGTGACATGTAAGTTGCCTGGTTCCACCCTCCAGCCTCCAGATCAGTGATGACAGTGAAGAGGGCAGCTAACACTTACAATGCAGATTGCTAGTATTTATACTGAAGGTATTGTGGTTCAGTCTGGCAGCTTCATGAAGGACTCACACAAAGGCTTGTCTTGGCCTCACTCGAGACAGTTAAAGAATTATGGCTGTTCTAATAAGTTCTACTAGTGTTTAAGGGCATTCACTTGCCACCACTGTCTACTTATGGGTAATAGGCAAGGCAAGTATTAGACCAAAATTCCTGGGAAAAGAAATACATGGGAGAATTGGTTTTCCAAAGTTTTCACTTAGGCTGAGACGTTCATACATATCACCAGTGCTGTATACATACTTCATGAAAGACCAGAGAAGACCCCAAGCACTTGTCTCTGACTGATGTTTAGAATCTGCACAGGCCATAATTCAAGGTGAAGGCAAAGTTGTAAAAGCAGTTTGGATAAGGAAGGAGGGAATATATAACAGCAACTAGGAGCTAGTCTGCTCAGAGTGGGAAAACATTTTCAACATTTTTTTTTTTTTACTTTGGGTATATTTCCAGTAAACATCATTGACTCCAATTCTAATAAACTGAGTTGTATCAAGATACATTATATTGGGGGGAGTCGGGCTGTAGCGCAGCGGGTTAAGCGCAGGTGGCGCAAAGCACAAGGACCGGCATAAGGATCCCGGTTCGAACCCCGGCTCCCCACCTGCAGGGGAGTCACTTCACAAGTGGTGAAGCAGGTCTGCAGGTGTCTAGCTTTCTCTCCTCCTCTGTCTTCCCCTCCTCTCTCCATTTCTCTCTGTTGTATCCAACAACGACAACAACAATAATAACTACAACAATAAAACAACAAGGGCAACAAAAGGGAATAAATAAATAAAATAAATTTAAAAAAAAAAAAGATACATTATATTGGGATTGTTGAAAGTCTGAGTCAAACATAAAGAAAGGGCAAGAAGGAAGCGAGTTTTCCAGTGAAGAGAATATCCTATGTGTTCTTCACAAATGAAGGGGGGATTAAGATACTCCCATATAAACAGTGTTGAACTTCATTGCTAAATTTGTTATGTAAATTAATTTGTGAAAAATATAGGCTTATTCTTAAGCTAGGGAGATGCTTAAGTAGTTACCTATGAAGTTTAAAACATACTACAAAGATATTTAGAAGAATGACTAAATAAATAAAAATACCCCATAGAAGATAGCAATAACAACCCAATGAAGAGAAGGTAATATTTCTGTTTCACACGTTATTAAAAATTCTAGCCAACAAAAAGTTATGAGGTAGGCAAATTAGAGTATTTGGCCCAGTCACAAATAGGAAAATAAATTAATAAAAGTAACTGAGAGAGGCAGACTGGGGGTATGGACCGACCAGTCAACGCCCATGTTCAGTGGGGAAGCAATTACAGAAGCCAGACCTTCTACCTTCTGCAACCCTCAACGACCCTGGGTCCATGCTCCCAGAGGGATAGAGAATGGGAAAGCTACCATGGGAGGGGGTGGGTTATGGGGATTGGGTGTTGGGAATTGTGTGGAGTTGTACCCCTCCTACCTTATGCTTTTGTTCACTAATCCTTTCTTAAATAAAAAATTAAAAAAAAAAAAGTAACTGAGGAATTCCAGACATTTGGCTTATTCAACAGATTTTACTTTTATATTTTTATCCCTTTATCATCCTCTCCTTTTAAAAATATTTTATTCATTTATTCCCTTTTTGTTGCCCTTGTTTTTTATTGTTGTAGTTATTATTGTTGTCATTGATGTCATCGTTATTGGACAGGACAGAGAGAAATGGAGAGAGGAGAGGAAGACAGAGAGGGGGAGAGAAAGATAGATACCTGCAAACCTGCTTCACTGCTTGTGAAGTGACTCCTCTGCAGGTGGGGAGCCGGGGGCTTGAACCGGGATCCTTATGCCACTCCTTGCACTAGACCCGCTGTGCTACCACCCGGCTCTCCTTCATCCTCTTTTATTTCCTTTTTTTTTTAATTTAAAGAAAGAAGTGGAGGGAGTCTGGCGGTAAAGCAGCGAACTAAGCCCAAGTGGTGGAAAGCTCAAGGAGAGGTGGAAGGATCCTGGTTCGATCCCCTGGCTACTCACCTGCAGGGGTGAAGCAGGTCTGCAGGTGTCTTTCTCTCCCCTCTCTCTTCCCCTCCTCTCTCCATTTCTCTCTGTCCTATCCAACAACAACAACAATAATAACAACTGATAAACAAAGGCAACAAAAGGGAATAAATAAATAAATATTAAAACAAACAAACAATCAAAAGAAGTGGAGAGGTAGTACTTCTCCACCACCCACAGAGTTTCATGGTGCCATCCATCCAGGTTGCTCTCATGCAGAGATAGGCCTCAAAACCCAGGGCCTCACACATGGTAAGGTGTGTACTCTGCTAGGCCATCTGGCTCTTAGTCTTTAAGAGACTTTAACACAGTTGTTTTAAATACTGTTATGACATAAAGGAAACTTTGGACTAAGACTAAGCAAAACTCAGGAGACTGATATCTAAAAAAAATACAGAATATCAATAAAGAAGAAATTTAAGAGACAAGGGACTCTAGAGCAGCTAAATAATCTGTGAAGTGAAAAACTAGCTAGAGATGCTTATCACTAGATTTGAGCGGGTAAAGGAAAGAACAAGTAACCTTGAACTTGAACAAAGGTTGAGATTATTCAGAATCAGAAACAGAAAAACAAAAGAAGAAAAGTGAACAGAGTTTAATAGACCCAAGCAACACCAGGAATGTAAATACATCCATATTGCAAGTCAAAATTTGAAAGGATAGAGAAAAAGGGAAGAACAAATACTAAAAAAAAAAAAAATGGCTGAAAACTCCTCAAATTTGATGAAAGACATATGATACTTTATTTCCAGTAAACATCATGGACTCCAAGTCTGATAAACTGAGTTGTGTCAAGATACATTATGTTGTAATTGTTAAAAGCTGGAGTCAAACATAAGGAAAGTGGCAAGAGGAAAGCAAATTATTCAGTGAAGAGAAAATCCCATGTGTCCTTCACAAATGAAGGCAGGTGTTAGCTATGACTTGGAGGAGAGAGAGAGAGAGGAGATCCAGAGTGGAGAAGGAACACAATTCTTTATTCTCGCAGGCACCTCAGAGTTGGAGAGTGCAGTGGTTCGGGCCATGTATGCGCCACACCCTTCCATTCACCAATGTGAAAAACAGGCAAGAGAGAGAGGGGCAGAAGAAGAACGGATTTATAGGGCAAAAACCAGGAGTGATGACCTGGGAAAGGCACTTTGAGAATATTGTATTAACTCTTGCGGGAACTGGCACTATCCTGAGGGGACATCTGCACAGCATCTCCCATATAAAAAGAGTGTTGGACTTCATCACTAAATTTGTTATGTAATAATTCCTAAAGGTAGGGAGTCTGCGGTAGTGCAGCTGGTTAAGTGCAGGTGGCATGAAGCGCAAGGACCTGCTTTAAGGATCCTGGTTCCAGCCCCTGGATCCCCACTTGCAGGAGAGTCACTTCACAAGCTGTGAAGCAGGTTTGCAGGTGTCTAACTTTCTCTCCCCCTCTCTGTCTTCCCCTCCTCTCTCTATTTCTCCCTGTCCTATCTAACAATGATGACATCAATAACAACAACAATCATAACTACAACAATAAAACAAGGGCAACAAAAGAGAAAATAAATAAATATTTTTAAAAAATTCCTGTAGGTAGCCCTTCACTGAAATATTTAAAATGGTTAAGCAATACTCCGTATGATAGAATATAGAATAATGAAGGTTGTTCTACACAACCTATCACAAACTACAAAGATGGATAACAAAATACCAATAATTGTATTTTATTTTGTGTCTATATAGTTAAAATATCATTATAATTAAAATTCCATAATTACAAACGTCTATTAGTGAACATGCAGTATATAGTATGTGATTTGTGAAAATGACCAAGCATGGTCATTCCTACTATGGAAACCAAGTTGATTTAAATTTAGACTTTTATGCATTTAAAATGTGTGGTGTGGAACTGTACATTGTAATTCTATAGTCTTGTAAAAAACTATTAATAACAAATAAATTTTTTTCAAAGAAGATGTTAATTGTAATTATCAGGGGATTTCAATAAGAAACATTCTAAAAAAAAAAAAGGAAAGAAAAAGAAATCAAGGAAGTTCTGATTCTGACACATGCTAACACCTTAAGAAACTTCAAAATGAGTATGTTAAATAACTGAGACCCAAATGGTCACCATGTATGCAAACTATTCTTAAGTAAATCCATAGAGATGAAAAGCAGTGTAGTTCTTACCAGGGGCTAGTGGGAGACAGAAAGGTGTAAAAGTGCTTAATAAACAGATGCTGTTCTTTTGAGGTGTTGTAAATGTTAGGAAACTGAGAGGTATGGTTTACACAACACTGAATGTACTAATTGACTTTAATGTTTTTACTTACAAATGGTTTGTGTTAGGTCACTTTTGCCTTAGTAAAATATTTAAGAATTAAAGTAGAATTGTACTAGTAAATATTAACTAAATTTTAGAGCACAGCACATGAAATAAATCTAATTATGTATAATAGTTTATAATAGCATGTAATTGGTATTAAAAGCCAGTGGGGAGACACTAATAATGAACATTAATGCAGGAACAATTATTGTTCTCTGTTTAAAAGTGAACAAACAAGTAACAGTGCATTCAACAAAATTCAGAATTAAATTTAAGCTGAAGGAAGAAAATGCAATGCATGTTTTCCACTAACAAAGAATGAACAGACTTTCCTAAATAAATTATAGATGACAGTAAGACATGATATACAGTCACTACAAATTTTAAATAGTAATCAAATATATAGAATTCAATTTAACCTAAAGGAGCACCAAAATCTTATGGCTTTATATAAAAATAGAATTACCTGTTGTATAAAATATCTGTTATATCTAAGAGTAAATTTATATGAGTAATTTTGTACTTTTTGTAATTCCTAATACAGAGATATCAGAGACTTTTGTGCCTGAGGCTCCAAAGTTCTAGAATCAAAGGAAAAGGAGAAGGAGAAATATATATATATATTGCCACCTGGCTTATTGCTGGAGCTCAGGGCCCTCACTTAAAATCCACTGCTCCTGGTGGCTATTTCCTTTTATTACCCCCCTTTCTACTTTATATGTTAGGATAGAGAGAAATTGAGTAGAATGAGGCTGATAGAAAGGGAAAGACAAAGACAGACCCTGCAGACCTGCTTCACAACTTGTGAAGTGCCCCCCTTGCAATTGGGGAGGGGACTTTGAACCTGGGTCCTTATGCATGGTAATGTGTGTGCTCACTTCCTGGCCCCTGGAAGAATAATTTAGTAATTATCAAAGCCCTTGTTTTTTTTATTTTAATTTAATCTTATTTATAAAAAGGAAACACTAACAAAACCATAGGATTAGAGGGGTACAACTCCACACAGTTCCCATCACCCTCCACACAGTTAGTTCCCACCACCAGAACTCCATATCCCATCCCATCCCCTAATAGCTATCCTTTTCTTGAACCCTCTGGGAGTATGGATCCAAGGTCATTGTGGGATACAGAAGGTGGAAGGTCTGGCTTCCATAATTGCTTCCCAACTGAACGTGGGCATTGACAGTTTGATCCATACTCCTAGCCTGCCTCTCTCTCTTTCCCTCGTGGGGCATGGTTGTTGTCTGTCCACGGAAATCTGGTTGGTATCATGCTAGCATCTGGAACCTGGTGACTGAAAAGAGAGTTAAAATATAAAGCCAAACAAATTGTTTACTAATCATGAACCTAAAGGATGGAATAGTGCAGATGAAGAGTTGGGGACCCTCCATTTTGTAGATACCTAGTAGGCATATTTTGATTATATTACAAAGGGCCTGTGGCTATACTAGTGTTTTTTGTTTGTTTGTTTTTGCCTGAGCCTGAAATCTGGTATGCAGGTGGATCCAACTTATTGTTTGGGGCCTTTTGCTTCTTGTTGATATTAATAGCTTTTGTCAGAGACAATACACTTATTTAAAATACAGTGAAAATAACCTGGAATTCAAAAATTGAGCAGAGAAATGCTGATAACACATAGAACTTTAGCTAGAAAGATAACTGTAAAATGAAAACAATTTAGATATTTTTATAAAACCTGTAATTTTAAATTGAAAATGTTATTTTTGCTCACTATAATTTATATTGATTTCTCAGAAACTGGTAAATTAAAATAGAGAAGTAACTCATTTATCCTCAGTAAACTCTCCTTTTTCACTAGTAACATGTGAGTAAAGACCAAAGTTCATTACAAAAACACTATTTTGATACTACCCTCAAAAAGTTTTAAGTTATTTGTAGCATTTTAAATAGATGTTTATTTACAATGATATAAATTCCATTATCTTTATTATCAGAGGTAGGGCCGATAAAGTGTTTCATTATAAATATTTCTAACAGTGTAAAAGCACAACCTAAAATTCATTTCCTAATAAGTACATCATTTGGCCAATAAGTACATCTCTTCTTTATTAATGGGTTGCATCTTTCCCTTTCTATAGGAGCAGAATTATCCCTGTACCAATAGAAGGTGTCAAGCCAGAAAAAGAGCATGGTAAAGTTGTACATTATACTTAGATAAACATGTCTACTTGAGGAAAGAGATATTTGTTCATCAGATATGTTTTAATGATTACTCTATGCCATATAATACTTAGTCTGGAGTCTGACTGTATAGTGATTTTTGGCTTCCTCTTCGGAAAGGTTGAGGAGATAACACAACTATAGTTCGTGGGACTTGCATGTAAGGGCTCTCAGATTCTCTCTCTACCACCCACATATGCCAGAGCTGACAGTGTAATTCAGGGGCATCCAGTAGAACATTCTGCAGTAATAAAAACTGTTTTTGTCACTCGGTCCAATAGAATAGCTACTAGCTATATGCAGGTGTTGAGCACTTAATAAGTGACTAGTGAGACAGGAATTTGTTTTATAATTTTAACTATTAACTATTGCACTTAAATATTAAATATTGTCATGTGTTTCATGGTTACCATATTTCACATTCCAGCTCAACTATATATATAAAGATTAATATCCTTGTCACAACTTATAGAAAGTATAGTAATTTATATATTTACATATAGGCATAAAATTTGTGCTAGTATATTTGAATGTATTTTTGATTATCACTATTTTGAGAAGAAAAATGCCCAGAATTAAAGCAGAAGATGGAATCATTACTATCGGAAGCTATCCATCTCATTAAAAGTCTCGAGACAGACCGTGCAGATGCTGAAGAAGCTTTAAATAAGCAAAAATCAAGAAAGAAAATGATTAACCTTAAAATCGATTCTTGGGCACTTTGGAGACTTCAAGAAATTCCAATAGCTGTGCAAAAAGGTAATAAACGTTTTTAGTAGTAGTGACATTTAGTATTTTGGAGAGGCAGGGGTTACTGATTGAAATTAGAAATAGCATGTTGTTACGCCTATTGAGTGACCCCAATATTTTGCACCTGAAATAGTCCACTTTTCAAAGATGTTTTGAACAATGCCGAGTACTCATCATGCCTGTATCTACTACTAACTGCCATTGGATCTTTGTTGAAAATTCATGGATTGATGTTTGCTAATGACTGTGCAAGTATTTACCACCTATATACTGTGATGACTACAATTTTAATTTATTAGACATTTAAAGTGATGGACATTCACTGTCTTTAGCTACACGCGTTTAAATCTAGTTAAGTCAAGTATCTTAAGTGGTAATTTCCTATATCATCAGAATAGACATCCTAGGAAATTGCACCTTCTAGTAGATTTATGAGCAGATTCTTACTCATTTGCATTTTTCCTAATTATTCTGGAGAGGCTTCCTTTGCCACCAGGAGGAGGAGGAGCCTGAGGAAGAGGAGGAAGAGGAAGAAGGAAAAACATGTTGGTGTTGAAAATTGATTTTAATTTTTAACGATGAATATATACAAAATCACACACATCCTTTATAAATATACTAAGATGTTTTGGTTTAGGGTTTAATTGAGTTATGCTTAAGAAACTCTTGCAAAATTTTTCTTAAATCTAAGAAAAATTCATATATAGTACATAAGCAGTATCTGAATCCACAAACACCATGCTTTATATTTCCATACCACTCCTGCAGTACCATATCCTATAGAGTTCCTCATTTCCTTAATCTACATTCATTAATCCATGAATACTTTTCTATGCAAAGAAAAGTAAGACCACAGTCCTAGTTTATGAGTGGGTTGCAGTGATGTGTTGGCCTGTTTTGGTGAGATGCTGCATTGCAGTCTCAACTTGAAACAAATGAAGGTCAATCATCTCAAGGGACATATGCTGCCATGCCCACATGAAAAGTGGCAAAAGGGATGGCTGAGAGTGTAGGAAGTTGGGAAACATGAATGTAAGATTGTATTTGGCGCAGTGAGCAGGGCATATCCAAAAGGAGAATATGAGTATGATTATGTTTCATGTAAGTGACCAAAGAAGTGTCTCCACTTCTTTTGGAGAAAAATCTCAGTAATTAATAGAATATTAGATTTCTTTTTTGTTTTACACTATTTGTCATGGGAATTAGTCAGCTGTTGTACCTATAATTGGAACTCGGTGACTTATGATAAGTGTGTGTTTTTTTTTTTCTCACAGGAGTGTGGGTAAGTATGGTAAGGGGAATGTTGGTCAGCTACCAGCTGCAGTTGATTCATTTCACAACTACATTGCATGACAGGTGTGCTTTATGTGTCTAACAGTTCCCAGGGCCATGGCTTATCATACAGTAAATGCCAAGAGTACAAAGAGAGAGTAGAAATAATTGGATGTAACTCAAGTTTGAAAGTGGGCATGCTTTCTTTTTTATTCATATCTTTTAATACAATAAACAGTATGTCCAAAATAAAGAATTTATGTGCCCAGAAATTATCTATGTCCCAAGAGGGAGGGTAGTAAATACAATCTTATCTACCATAGCATACTTCTCTGATTCTCTGATATTTGAATTGTTATTATGATTTATAACTAATTTATTGTATTTCATCTGTTATGACTTTCTATAGTAGTCGGTAAGCTTTTGCCCATGTTTTTTAAATTTCTTAGACTAGGAATTTCACTGCCTTAGATGTTGCCCAATTAGTTTCACAGCTTGAGTTTGGATTTTTTTATTGTCTTTATTTACTTATTTTCCTACCCATAGTCCAATTTCATTTACAAGTGCATCTTACACCAGTGTTCAGTTGTCAGCATAGTTTTAATAAAATAATAAAATAGTTTTAATAAAACTAATTATGTTTCCTGTATTTAGATTTCTTCTATTTTCTGATTCTTCCTGGTAGATTGTATGCCCTGATTTTGATTCTTAGGACCACATATGACAGAAATGATTCTCTGGTTTACTCAAACTTCTGTATCTTTGCCTTTAATAAATAATATTAGAAAACATTAGAAATTAAGGGCAGTGGGTAGATAGCATAATAGTTATGCGAACAGATTCTTATGCCTGAGGCTCCGAAGTCCCAGGTTCAATCCCTAGCACCACCATTAGCCAGAGATGAGCAGTACTCTGGTTAAAAAAAGAAA
>NW_026647642.1:50000-84143 GCF_950295315.1 Erinaceus europaeus | reverse complement strand
TCCTTCTCTCAATTTCTCTCTGTCCTAGCCAATAAAAATGGCTTCCAGGAGCAGTGGATTTGTAGTGCAGGCACTGTGCCCCAGTGATAACCATGGAGGCAAAGAGAGAGAGGGAGAGAGAGAGAGAGAGAGAGAGAGAGAGAGAGAGAGAGAGAAGGGGGGAGAGAGAAATTCTGGAGTCTGACTTTTACAGGGTGATTAGAGACAAAGAAACTTTTAGGACTGAAAACTAACCTAAAACTTAAAACTTTTAGGGACTCCAGCTATGTGTGGAGTGTAGAGGGAACAAGGCTTTATACTGATGAATTTTTTTACACATTAATTCAAATACTAAAGAAACATGGTTATGTGGCTGTAGAGTTATATCATGGAAAATCCAGATCTATCTATCTATCTATCTATCTATCTATCTATCTATCTATCTAACAGAGATCCAGAGAGAGATTAAAATGCTGAAGTTTCCTTCAGTGAGTGGGGGTTTGACTTGAACCTGGGTCATGCACTTGGCAAAGCAACACACTATCCAAGGGAGCTATGTTGCCAATTCTAGCTTTTTAAATGGTTTATTTAGCTATTTTGCAGTCTTCTTGCACAACCCCAGGCACATTAGCCTTTTCTGTTTAAAAAAAGTTTGCTACATGCAAATATGTCCAATCCTTACGTATAACATCCTTAACTCTTTTAGACAACAAATTGCACAGGAGAAGAAATAGAATACTCTGACCCTTTTCCCAGGACTGTGATGCAATTTCACTTCCTCTGCCCTGATTCCTTTGAAGTCCAGAGCATGTTTGCATGATGACTCTTCTATGATTTTCTCTGAAGCATGACTGGCAGAATGAAGCTAGTGGCAATGAGCAAAAGATAGAAGAAAGAGAAAGGGCCAGCCCAGTGTCCCTGTGACTCTTTCAATCATTGCTTCTCTCTCTCTCTGTGTATGTTTACTTGTATCTATTTCAGAATGTATTTATACAGTGTCTATGTGGCAGTTCTGAATCATGAAGGACAGTTAGGAAACATACCTAAATGTTACTAGGAAGAGCAAGTCGACTTGTGGAGTGCATTTTCCAATGTTTTGCTTTGAATCCACAAGTGCATTCAAATCCAATTGCCACAGAATTCAAAGATTATGATGTCATGCGGACCAAAACCTAACAAAAGACTGTGAGGATGCTCTCTGCCAGATTTTTACTCAGGAAACTCTCCCACCCACCAGATTTCTTTCTTTTTCTTCTTCGTTTACTTTTCTTTGATTTTTTTTTTCTTTGTTTTGTGAGGCATAATTTGGGGGCTGGGGTTTTCTGAATCTCACTTCTACTTATAGAGTTTTCCTTTTTTTTTTTTTTTAACAGCCCTGTGCCACTTCACTACACTTGTATCTCAAATTATTTTTCCCATTCGAAAGGAAAACAGCACTTCCAATTGTATAGATGTCACTGTTGTTTATGGCAAGGACTGAGGTGAGTTGAGAGGGAATTTATCAATAATCTGGCTCACAGGCTTATTATCTTAAAGCTACTTGAATTGAGAAGATTTTCTCAATCCATGGGGGGGGGGTTGTTGGTCCTTGTGGTTGTGATGTCCTTGTCAGGTTACAATGGCTTCCCTGGCCTCTCAGCTAACTGGTCCATCTCAGGGGTTCTCACATTCGTCATCACCTTGTGGGTGAGTTAGATTTCAGAAAGATGGCAAGGAGGTGACTTGACTTGAGGAATGGACATAGTTGCAGTTTCTGTGGGTGAGGAACCACAAATTGCCTTGGGCAATTTGTTCAAAAGGCCAAGGTTGAACTCAGAGGCCACTGAAGGTCAGGGATGCCAGCAGGCGTATGTTTTCACCCTCTGTGTGTGGAGTGCTAGGAATGTTCTGTGTGACCTGTCAGCACTACCTTCATTTCACCCTTCCCTCCTCTCTCCTTTCCTTAGTGACTGTGCCTGCCAGAGTTTTATTTGTTTGTTTTACCACCACTAGGGTTATTGCTGGGACTCAGTGCCTACATGATAATTCATTGCTCATGGTGACCATTTCTTTCTTTTTTATTTTATTTTTCCCCATTCTTTTTTTCTTTTTTTAAAATTTATTTATTATCCCTTTTGTTGGCCTTGTTGTTTTTTATTGTTGTTGTAGTTATTATTGTTGTTGTAGTTATTATTACTGATGTCGTCGTTGTTAGATAGGACAGAGAGAAATGGAGAGAGGAGGGGAAAACAGAGATGGGGAGAGAAAGATAGACACATGCAGACCTGCTTCACAGCCTTTGAAGTGACCCTTCTGCAGGTGGGGAGGCGGGGGCTTGAACCGGGATCCTTAGGTTGGTCCTTGTGCTTCACGCCAAGTGCGCTTAACCTGCTGCGCTACTGCCCAACTCCCCTATTTCCCCCCCCCCCATTCTTTTACTTTGATAGGACAGAGAAATTGAGAGGGAAAGGGTAGCGTGAGAGAGAGAAGTAGAGACACCTGAAGCACTGCTTCACCACTCATGAAGCTTCTTCTTTGCAGGTGGGATGGGGGCTTGAACCTGGGCCCTTGAATATAGTAATGTGTGTGATCAACCTGGTCAAGCAACATCTGACTCTTTTCTTTTCCTTCCTTTCCTTTCCTTTCCTTTCCTTTCCTTTCCTTTCCTTTCCTTTCCTTTCCTTTCCTTTTCTTTCCTCTTCTCTCCTCTTTTTTTTTTTTTTTTTTTTTTGCTTCCAGGGTTATCACTGGGGACAGAGAGAAACTGAGAGAGGAGGGAGTGATAGAGAGGGAGAAAGAAAGATAGACAGACATCTGTAGACCTGCTTCACCGCTTGTGAAATGTACCTGCTGCAAGTGAGGCTTGACCAGTCCTTGTGCATAGTACTATATGCACTTTTAATGGGTTGCACCATAACCCAACCCTGGTTCTCTTTTTTTCTTCTTCTCCTCTTCCTCTTCCTCCTTCTCCTTCTTCTCCTTCTATTTTTTTTTAATTTCTTTATTGGAGAATTAATGTTTTACATTCAGCAGTAAATATGCATGTTTTTACATGCATAACATTTCCCAGTTTTCCATATAACAATACAACCCCCACTAGGTCCTCTGTCATCCTTTTTGCTCTCTTTTTTCTAACTAAAGTTTTTTCTTCCTTTATTTATTTTTCTTTTCTCTTTCTATTTTCCTTTCTTTCCTTTTTTAAAACTTCATTGCCTGCATGACTCCACCGTTTCCTGAAGCTAGATTTTTAATAGAGTGTGAAGTGCAGAGAGGGAGAGATATCTACAGTATTGTTCCATTGCTTGTGAAGTTTCCCACCACAAGTGGGGAGTGGGGACTTGAACCTGTGTCTTCATGCATGACAATGTGTATCCTCTCTTGGGTGAGTTACCACCTGGGCATTTCTTTACTTCTTTTTTTCTTTCCTTTCAGTCTTCCTTGCTTCTTTTCCCCTACCTTTTCTCAGTTATTCCCTCCCTTTCTTTCTTCCTTTCACTATTTCTTTCTTTTCTTCCTCTCCCCATCTTTTTTTATGCTGGAGATCCCAATCATCTAAGTCATAGGTCTTACCACTGAGCTATGTCCCAGTCCACACTGTACCACACAGGCAGGAACTACACCCACTTCCTTGGGATTTCACCAGACTAAGATTCTACCTCATTCGCTCTGATGTGCATTTACTAATCAGAGAAAACCCCAACTTAACTCATCCTGACACATTTCCTGAATAGATTCAAGGTATGCATGGGGTCATTCAAACTCTCAGACAGAAGGAGTGTGACTTAGTCATTCAGTTAATGAATGGAGAAGTGACTGAGGATCAGAATTGACTTAACCATTTTGTGTCTATTGAAACACTTGATGAACTGAATTCCTGAATGTGCCAACCATGCACATCCTGTAGTTGAACTGTCCTCTCAGAAACCACTGACTATGAGGGGTCTTTCTTGGCTCTCAGAGACATGCCACAAATCATTTCCAAAGTGCCATGGCAGTTGGTGACTTTTTTTTTTTTGACACTCTGGTTATCAATGAGACTCATTGTCTGCATGGCTCCACCATTACTGGCAACTTTTTTTTTTTTATGGAGAGTAAGAGACAGAGAGATATAGAGAGGAAGACAGAGAGAGAAAGACAAAGAAGAAAAAATACCTGCAACATTCTTCTACCACTTATGAAGCTTCCTCTCTGCAGATGGTTACTAGGAACTTGAATCGGGTCTTCTTTCATAGTAATGTGTGTGCTCTACTTGTTATACTAAGTGATTCTGTCATCACCAGGGGTTCACTGTTCCAGGCAGACTTTTTTTTCAAGTTAAAAGAGAGAGAGAGTGCTCTAGTAAAAGAAAAGGAAATATGTGTGTATATAAACACATATACATGTACACACACACACACACACACACACACGACAAGGCAGAGGGAGAAAGGGAGAGAAAGATATAACATCACTGAAGCTTCCTCCAGTGTGGTGGGGGCCTTGAACCTAGTTATGTACATGACAAAGCAGCACACAATCCAAGTGAGCTAGTCTGCTATTCTGTTGTCCCTTCAGCTCTATTTCTTAAGGGATTACTGGGTACTTCCTGGGTGTGTGAACTAAAAACAGGATTTCTCCCATCTATCAGAGATATCTCTGCTGAGCTGCTTTGGAGATAAGAGTCCATAAAACCAAGTCTGTGAAGAAGCCCTGTGGTGAGAGGCCAGAGGGCACATACCACCACTGCCCCATCCCGCCATGATTTTTTAAAAATTTTTTATATTATTATTATCATCTTTATTTTTTATTGGATAGAGATAGCCAGAAATCAAGAGGGAATGAGGAGATAGAGAGGGTGAGAGACAGAGAGACATCTGCAGTCCTGCTTCACCACTTGTGAAGCTTTCCCCATGCAGGTGGGGACTGGGGGCTTGAACCCGGGTCCTTGTGCATTGTAACGTGTGCGCTCAACCAGGTGTGCCCCCCCATCCTACCATGTTTATGAGTTGTTGAGGATAAAAACCCTGAGATAACCACGCTGCTAACTCTCAAATGTGTAGGGCGATCTTCAGAACAGGGAAACCCTCACACCTTGTATCTTTATGTCCACTGACAGCAACTGACACTGTGAAATTGAGAGCACTTTGAAGTGTTGCACAACATGCTTCCTTTTATTTATTTATTTATTTGTTTATTTATTAATTTTCATTAATCAAAAGTGTTAGAAACCAACCTCCTTTGCTTAAACTGAAAATGTTAGAAAGTAGCCAACCTCTCCTTTTTCTTTGCAATGCATTACAGATCCTCTCCCGGTACATGAATCCCTAGGTAATCAAGATCCCAGCCCCTTGAAGGTAGGGTCGATGCTAGGAAATATACACTGCCTGTCTTCTTGGTTTAGATCCTCTGATTGCCTCTGAACTTGTAGTGGTTGATAAACAAGCAGATCACAAATTGAGGACAAGCTATACAATGGTTAGCACATGACAAGGATAGTGGTTGAAGAAGACTCTATGAGGAGAGACTAATGGAAAACCACACTCAGTTACTGGCTTTGATTATAGTGAGGTAGGAGGTAAACAATGGAGCCAGTTGTGCTTCAGGAAGAGAGAGAGAGAGAGAGAGAGAGAGAGAACTGGGTACCTCTGTATAGACAGCAGCCATAAGAGCCTTGCTAGGAAAAGTTGACTATAGTTTTGAGTTCTCAGTTTAGAAGACATACTCTGACCTGGGTCCTGCCATAAGTGAAACCAGCCCAGAGACTATGAGTCCAAGTCCTAGAGAGAGGTACCAGAGCCCTGCTTAGCTCTGGTTTATGGTGATGTTGGGGATTGAATCTGGACCTCAGAGTATTAGGCATAAAGGTCCTTTGCATAACTATTATGCTGCCTCTCCATTCCTGATTACACCTTTCCCTAGAAAGACTTTAGACTGGGGCTGGGTGGTGGGTGCATCTGGTTCAGTGCACATGTTACAGTGTGCAAGGACCAGGGTTCAAGTCCCTGGTCCCTACCTGCAGGGGGAAAGTTTTGCAGGTGGGGGCCAGGGGCTCATACCCTGGTCTTTGTGCATTGTAACTATGCATGAGAAGTTTTTCTTCTGCAGGTGAGGATGGGGTAGTTGAAGTTGGATCCTTGAGCATGGTAATCTATGTGCTCTAGCAGGTGTGTCAGCACTGGGTTCCATTTATTATAAAATTGTGATTGTGGTGTAATCATTTTTTTTTAGATCATACTACTAGATTTAAAAAAAAGAATCTGCTACTAGAAGCCAAGATAATTTGCTCATATAATTGTTTTTGAAACAGATCTCATGCAAGATACTGTGCTGGGGTGAAGCTGAGCTATGTGCATCTGCTGACTTGTGGCCAGACACCAGGAAGGACCCCAGCTGATTAGCAGAGCTGTACCCTTGCCAGAGACTTGATCTGAGAAACATGTGGTGGGGCTCATGACTCAGAGGAGATGAGGGCTAAAGTCTCCCCTGGCCAAGAGACAGGCTCCTCATGCTGCTGAGATAAGCAGTTCCTCTCCTCTCCTGCCAGCAGTATCTGCCTTTCCCTCCTCCAGTCTAAAGGAGTGGGGCTGAGCTTCTGTTCCAGTTCCAGCCCCCCTCTCTCTTTTACCCCACCCGACTTCCTGGACACTGAAGAGTGCTCCCAACCCCCTCCCTGGAAGCAGCATCATTCATCCTGGGCTTCTGCTTGCGAACTGAACATTGCAACTCACTAGGCCCCTGCGCTTGGGTTCCATCTTGAACAGGGTAAATAAAGCGACATCGGAAAGACTGGGAACCTACCCAGGTCCATTTCATCTTGTGACACTACATGTTCTCAGATGCTTGTGTCTGGCAATAAAAAAATGCAGAATGGGGCAGGGCTGGGCTGGACTGGGCTGGGCTGAACTGGGCTGGGCTGAGGAAAGAGAATTCAATCAGAATTACCATAAAATTAAAAACAGTTTTCAGCATGCCTAGCCACAACCTGCTGCTTGAAGCCAGTGGTTGGTAAGGGGAGACCTGTGATTGTAAAGGGGGGGTGGAGAGAGGTTTCTGTCTTCTTTTTATTCTAACTCTGCTAGCAGGAGCTGTGTGTGTGCAGAGGGTGGATCTGGCGTGACAGGGTCCTCACTATTCAGTGCAAGGCCTGTCCACTGACCCAGCGCCGGTTGTGCAGACCAGCAGAAAGCTAGAATTTGGGAAATAGAAGGTTCCACCTAGGATTTCATTGGGGATTTGCGGGTTTGAAGGTCACTTCTGATGGGAGGGCCTCACAGCTTGCTTCCCTGTTTTATTCCGGGAACACACATGACACGACAGGGTATAAAACAAATCGAGTTTATTTATCCCATTTTATTTTTCATTTACTTTTTCTGTTTTCTCTCTCTCTTTTACAGTTTTTATGTGTTGAATAACTGGCAATGTTTCCCCCATTCTTTCTCCTTTTTTCTTTCTTTTCTTCTTTAAAGAAGTGTTTCTATGCTCTAGTTACAAGTCGTCCCAACCCAGTTATATCCACAGGGACCTATAGACAGCCAACATTTCCAAATGATATACAGCTTTCCCTTGTCCTCCAAAGCAGAGAACATTTACAAGAAATGTCCCAATGTCCCAGAAACATTCCCCGGGCTGCTCATTAGCACTGCCCGCCCCCACGCAAGGTCCCCGGGCAAAGCCCAGCAGAGCAGAGCAGAGCGCGGTTCCCGGTGCCAGGAGGGGAGGCCCCGGAGACCGCAATTGCTCTGGCCAGGCTTGACGAGCCTCCGATGCCCATTTACTGCGCGCGGCAGCCACTCTGGAGCCGCCGCACATCTGGATGGAGTCAGCTGCAGAGCGCCAGGGGCCAGCGCCGCCCAGCCAGCCCGCCAACCCGCCAGCCAGCCGAGTGGGGCGGCGAGAGCAGTGAGGGAGGCCGGCGCCCCGGCCGCCTCCGCCAGCCACCTACTCCCTCCCCGCCCCCAGTCCCTGGCCCGGCTGGATTTCCTGATGTAAACAGAACGGCCCTGCAAGAACAGAGCCGCTAAGCTCAATGTGTCATTTAGCCTTCTTTATCTACTGGGGGGGGGGGGGGGCGGTTAAAAAAAAACAAAACACAGAAGCATTGCTTTGACTTGAAGCAGCTCCAAGGCAAAGAGGGAGTCAATGTTGGTCTGGACTGGGGGTGAGGGGAGGGGCGATGGGGTGTTGGGGGAGGGAGACTTCTGGAAAACTAGGTTCCCTCCTGCTTTTTCCTGTTGTTTACTTGTTCCACTTTACAGTGATTTGGGGACTTACTTCATTATCGACGGCCAAATGGGGGTTAAAGATGCCGGTCCTGTGAATAGTGCTAAAAGCATTTGCGAGTTTCTGTGTGGAGTGGGCTGCAGGCCCTAACAGCCCCTTGTAGGTGCTGGGTACCTGCCAGCACCCTGGATGTCTCTGCCTTCTCCCTCACCAACCCGGTCTGTAGAAGCATTGACACATGCATTCTGTTTCTTTAAAAATATTTTATTTATTTATTGGATAGAGACAGAAATCAAGAAGGAAGAGAGGCATAGAGAGGGAGAGAGACACCTGTAGTACTGTTTCACCAGCTGGAAAGCTTTCCCTTTGCAGGTGGAGACAGGGAGGAAGTGGGGGCTTGAACCTTGGTCCTTGTACATGTGAGCTCTACCAGGAGCACCAGCACCCAGCAAAAAATGTCACCCATTGCTGTATTATATGTACTACTATATTACTTAAAATGTGACATCCATATGCCATACTTTCCTGTAGAAACACATTTTAAAAAAATGGCAGAAACACAATTGTTGGTAGTTTCCTTTGCTTCTACATTTTATTTCTGCTTGAATTTAACGATGTACCACAGAGGGTCAGTGCTAATTACCCTAGTTACACACACACACACACACACACACACACATTTTCTTTTACTAGAGCTCTCTCTCTCTCTCTTTTAACTTGGAAAAAAAAAGTCTTCCTGGAGCAGTGAACTTCTGGTGATGACAGAATCACCTAGTATAACAAGTAGAGCACACACATTACTATGCAAGAAGACCCAGGTTCGAGTCCTTAGTCACCACCTGCAGAGAGGAAGCTTCATAAGTGGTAGAAGAGTGTTGCAGGCATCTTTCTTCTTTGTCCATCTCTATCTATTGTCTTCTCTATCTCTCTGTCTCTTACTTTCCATAAAAAAAAAATTGCCAGTAATGGTGGAGCCATGCAGACAATGAATCTCATTGATAACCACAGTGTCAAAAAAAAAAAAAAAAGAAAGTCACCAACTGCCATGGCACTTTGGAAATGGTTTGTGGTATGTCTCTGAGAGCCAAGAAAGACCCCCTCATGACCAGTGGATTCTGAGAGGTGGTGGCCAGGACAGTTCAACTATAGGACGTGCATGGTTGGCACATTCAGGAACTCTGTTCATCAGGTGTTTCAGTGGACTTTTTTTTTTTTTGTCTTACATGTGTTTTCCAACAGTGTGTCAATTTGAGTAATATTTACTGAATATTTGACATTCATTTCCATCTATTCTTCCATAAAACGATTTGTGTTTACAGAGAACTGCATTTAAAAATACAAAAGCTCTCTTTGTCATTCAGAGAATGAATGGAAGACGAATTAGTAGACACATTAGAAATTATACCTTGGGGTAACTGGGGTAAAATTTTAATACTAAAATCAATTTTTCTTGCCAATTTTTATTTTAGTCTTAATTCCTCAATAACACAAAAGAGCATAAATGATGGTAAATTAAATCTTAAAGTACATAAATGAGAGTCAAGCATCTGTACATCTCCCCTCCAGCTTTTAGTTATATTAATATTTTCTGTCTACTATACAGGAAAACAATTACTTCTCTGGATTAGTACATTTAAACTGGATTTAAATGCATGTGAATTTGCCTAACTGAGCTGAAGTTCCCTTAAAGTCTTTCAATGATATGGTATCTTAAATGTACAATTAAGAACGGCAGACACAATTTCTATAAATGTGCTTTCTTTTAAAAAGCACTGGAGTTTTTTTGTTTCATCAATCCAGGTACTTCAATTATATGACCGAAGGAATATTGAGACTAAAAGAATCTTGAGAGCTCATGTTATCACCATCTTACAAATCTAGAAAACTTGCCAAATAACTCTTAGAATATTTGATAATATTTGTGACCCACCTTATATATATTTTTTTCCACTAGAGAAACCAAGGTCACTGATATTATAGTTCTGGCATTCAATCAAAGTAATCAGCTACTGGTGTTCTTGGGTGCATTCCATCTAATAGTGCCAACATACTACAATGAACTTCAACATTATGTCATTAAAAAGTCACAAATAGACATCAGATGAATTGGGACAAAGTGTCATGAGAGGGATAGGGTAGGCAAAGAAACTCTGAGAAATGTTTGTGAAGTTCAGAATAGAGGTGGATAACATCTTGTTGGCTTTACCTACTAGAATAGAACACTCAGATGGGCCATTTTCTGGGTGTCTCTGCCAAGAGATTATTTCCAGAAAAGGTGGATGTGTGATTTTTATAAAGATGTAGAAATGAACACATAATAAGAGTTTTATTTGACTCCTTGATCAATGAGGGAACCAAGCAAATATTAAAACCAGTCAAGGTCCAGGATATAGATTACCCAGTAGAGTGCATGCTATGTGTCAGGCAGTCGTTCAAACAGAGTCTTTACTTCATTCTCTAGAGACTCCTTACACAGGCCTTAGCCCCCTGTCCTATGAATGGAACTGCAGGTGACCACAACCACACTGACCACATTGTAAACCAGGAAGAATAAGAGCATAGGATATACATGTTTCTTCCTGTTCTTCCAGGGAGAAACAAAAATTTTGGATGATTTGTAATTGACTTGGGTCAGTTAACTGGACAGTGATAGGACCCAATTACCTTGGTCTGAAAAGGTGATCTTTGTCCTAGTGGCTGGGGACTTCCTGTTCTATTTTTTAATGTTATTTTTATACATTAATATTCTATTTTATTTTGCTTATTATTTGTAGGGTAGAGACAGAAAGAAATTGAGAGGGAAGGGGAGATAGAGAGGAAGAAAGAGAGATACCTGTAGACCTGCTTTCCCACTCATGAAGCTTTTCTTCTTACAGATAAGGACTGGGGGTTTGAACTTGGGTCCTTGTGCATGGAAACATGTGCGTTCAATCACATGGTCCCTTTTGCTAAGTTATATTTTTGGTAGTGCTTGGAATCCCTTTCTGTGAATTCTTATACAGCATGTAGCATGACATCAGCCATTTCTAAGTCTTCCTCCAGACTTTTTTCTTCACTCACTTACTTACTTTGCTGTTTAATTTAATTTCATTTTATCTTTAATTTTATTTTTCAAGTTTTATGTACTTATTGATAAGAGAAAGGAGAAAGGTACATGCTATGCCAGGGCTTGAACTCAGGACCTCATGCTTCAGAGTTCAACACCTTATCTTACTGTGCTCCCTTCTGCTCCCTTCTACCCGCTTTAACATTTCTCCTGGTGTCTCTACCTGGCTTAAAGTCATTCAGAGACTTTAAGTTATGCCCCCCATAAGCTGAGGATAGAACAGGGAGACAATTTTGGCACAAGGAAAAGACATGGGCCCATAATTTTCAGTATACAAGTCTTTCACTTCTTTGGTTAGGTTTACTCCTAGATATTTTATTGTTTTTGTTGCTATAGTAAAAGGAATTGATTTCTGGATTTCAATTTCTTCTAGCTTAGGGTTTGCATAGAGGAATGCCACTGACTTTTGAATGTTAATTTTATAGCCTGACACCTTACTGTATTGCCAGATGATTTCCAAAAACTTCTTGCTGGATTCCTTAGGTTTTTCTGTGTATACTATCATGTCATCTGGAAATAGGGAGAGTTTGACTTCTTCTCTTCCAATCTGTATCCCTTTAATTCCTTGTTCCTGCCTGATTGCTATGGCAAGAACTTCCAACACTATGTTGAATAGTAATGGTGATAGTGGGCAGCCCTGTCTAGTACCTGATCTGAGGGGAAATGCTTCCAGTTTTTCACCACTGAGTATGATGTTGGCTGTAGGTTTGCTATATATAGACTCCACTATCTTCAGGAATTTTCCATCTATTCCTATTTTTTGTAGTGTTTTGATCATAAAGGGATGTTGTATTTTGTCAAAGGCTTTCTCTGCATCTATTGATATGACCATGTGGTTTTTAGTCTTGCTTTTGTTGATGTGGTGGATCACATTGATTAATTTACATATATTGAGCCAACCTTGCATGCCTGGGATAAACCCCACTTGGTCATGATGAACACTCTTTTTAATATACTGCTGTATCTGATTGGCTAGAATTTTGTTCAATATTTTCACATCTATGTTCATCAGAGATATTGGTCTGTAGTTTTCTTGTTTGGTTGTGTCCCTTTCTGCTTTTGGTATCAAAGTGATGTTAGCTTCATAGAAGCTGGCAGGGAGTATTCCAGTGTCTCCAACCTTCTGGAAGACTTTTTTTAAAATTTTTTATTTAAGAAAGGATTAATGAACAAAAACATAAGGTAGGAGGGGTACAACTCCACACAATTCCCACCACCCAATCCCCATATCCCACCCCCTCTCATGGTATCTTTCCCATTCTCTATCCCTCTGGGAGCATGGACCCAGGGTCATTGAAGGTTGCAGAAGGTAGAAGGTCTGGCTTCTGTAATTGCTTCCCCACTGAACATGGTCGGTCCATACTCCCAGTCTGCCTCTCTCTTTCCCTAGTAAGGTGTGTCTCTGGGGAAGCTGAGCTCCAGGACACGTTGGTGGGGTCTTCAATCCAGGGAAGCCTAGCCAGCATCCTGGTGGCATCTGGAACCTGGTGATTGGAAAGAGAGTTAACATATGAAGCCAAACAATTTGTTGAGCAATCATGGATCCAAAGCTTGGAATAGTGGAGAGGAAGTGTTAGGGAGGTACTCACTGCAAACTCTAGTGTACTTCTGCTTTCAGGTCTATATTTTGCAGTAGTTTATGGATACGTGTGCACATAAGCTCTCTCTCACAGAAACTGGTGTATATCTAGATTATGGGACTTTGTTAGAAAGTGAACCACCTGAGATGAAATTAGAGTGTACTATAAAAGGAAAGGTCTCACCCGAGTAATGAAGCTGAAGGGTTGTCATTCCACACGTGAAGTCTCTGGATACAGTCTGAGGTGAAGCATGTTGAGGTGGCAATCGTTGCTTTGGTTAGGTTGTGATAAGCGGATGCAATATTATTTGGTTTGGATTGGGAGATGCATACGGGAAAGTGGGCCCTATCCAAGGGTTCCAGGACTGGGGGAAGTAGGGGCTCTATAGTGAAGATGTGAGGTTCCTGCTGTCTTAGGGTTCAAAAAGACAATCAATAGTTAATATTATCATCACATTATTTGTTAATTGGGTTAACTTTGAAAAGTCCCTTTGTTATGGTTTGCTGTACAGTACCCAGTATCTTGTATATAGCTGTACTATTGGATGCTTCTAATCTACGTGGTCTAGGCTTTTGAGAGAGTCCGCATATCAAATACATAGCCTTTATATTAAAAAGATTCAGTTTGTCTTTTGAGAAACTTTGAGACATACAATTTATTTCCCCCTCTCATATTAATTAACTACTGATTTATATGTCTACATTTTGCTAAGAGTGTACATAAACGCCATTCCCACCACCAAAGGACTGTGACCCATCCCTCCTGCCCACTCCCACCCCCCACTGGCCCAGGAAGCTACATGTCTACCCCTCACCACTGGGTTTTTACTTTGGTGCCCTACTTACAATTTGATCAGGTCCTGCTTTTAGTTTCCCTTTCAGATCTTCTTAGTCAGCTTCTGTTGATGAGTGGGATCATCCCATACTCATCTTTATCTTTCTGACTTAGTTCACTTAACATAATTCCTTCTAGCTCTGTCCAAGATGGGTCAGAGAAGGTGGGTTCATTGTTCTTGATAGCTGCATAGTATTCCATTGTGTATATATACCACAGCTTTCTCAGCCACTCATCTGGTGTTGGGCACCTGGGTTGCTTCCAGGTTTTAGCTATTATGAATTGTGCTGCTATGAACATAGGAGTACACACCTCTTTTTGGTTGGGTGTTATGGAGTCCTTGGGGTATAACCCCAGGAGAGGAATTACTGGGTCATATGGAAGGTCCATGTCTAGCCTTCTGAGAGTTTTCCAGACTGCTCTCCACAGAGGCTGTACCAATTTACATTCCCACCAGCAATGTAAAAGGGTTCCTCTGTCCCCACATCCTCTCCAGCATTTGTTGCTGCTGTCCTTTTTGATGTATGCCATTCTTACAGGAGTGAGGTGGTATCTTAGTGTTGTCTTAATTTGCATTTCTCTGACAATCAGTGACCTAGAGCAGTTTTTCATATGTTTGTTAGCCTTTTGGATCTCCTCTGAGCTGAATGTTTTGTTCATTTCCTCTGCCCACTTTTCGATGGGGTCATTTGCTTTTTTGCGGCTAAGTTTGCTGAGCTCTTTATATATTTTGGTGATTAGTTTCTTGTCTGATGTCTGGCATGTGAAGATCTTCTCCCATTCTGTGAGGGGTCTCTCTGTTTGTTTAATAGTTTCTTTGGATTTACAGAAGCTTTTCAATTTGATGTAGTCCCATTGGTTTGTTTCTGCTTTAGTCTTCCTTGCAATTGGGTTTGATTCATCAAAGATGTCCTTGAGGTATATGTGGGAAAGTGTTTTACCAATGTTTTCCTCTAAGTATTTGATTGTTTCTGGTCTGACATCTAGGTCTTTGATCCATTTGGAGTTGATTTTTGTTTCTGGTGAGATAAAGTGGTTCAATTTCATTCTTCTGCATGTTTCAACCCAGTTTTCCCAGCACCATTTATTGAAGAGAGCCTCCTTTTTCCATTTAATCCTTTGGGCCCCCTTATCAAAGATTAGATGCCCATAGGTGTTGGGATTTCTGGAAGACTTTTAAAAGTAGAGGTATTAGTTCTTCTTTGAAGGTTTTGTAGAATTCATTTGTAAAACCATCTGGTCCAGGGCTTTTATTGGGAAGATTTTTGATAACTGTTTCAATTTCATTAGCTGTGATGGGCCTGTTCATGTTATCCACTTCCTCTTTACTTAGTTTTGGAAGTTGGTAGGTATCTAGAAAATCATCCATTTCTTCCAGGTTCTCTAGCTTAGTGGTATATAGTTGTTCATAGACGCCTCGCATGATATGTGGAATTTCTGCGGTATCTGTTGTACTCAAGGAAATTGAAAAAGACACAAAGAAGTGGAAAGATATTCCATGTTCATGGGTTGGTAGAATTAACATTATCAAAGTGAATATACTACCCAGAGCCATCTACAAATTTCATGCTATACCCATCAAGATCCCAAGCACATTTTTTAGGATAATAGAACAAATGCTACAAATGTTTATCTGGAACCAGAAAAGACCTAGAATTGCCAAAACAATCTTGAGAAAAAAGAACAGAACCAGAGGCATCACACTCCCAGATCTCAAATTGTATTATAGGGCCATTGTCATCAAAACTGCTTGGTACTGGAACATGAATAGACACACTGACCAGTGGAATAGAATTGAGAGCCCCGAAGTGAGCCCCCACACCTATGGACATGTAATCTTTGACAAAGTTTCCCAGACTATTAAATGGGGAAAGCAGAGTCTCTTCAACAATGGTGTTGGAAACAATGGGTTGAAACATGCAGAAGAATGAAACTGAACCACTGTATTTCACCAAAGACAAAAGTAAATTCCAAGTGGATCAAGGACTTGGATGTTAGACCACAAACTATCAGATACTTAGAGGAAAATATTGGCAGAACTCTTTTCTGCATACATTTTAAATACATCTTCAGTGAAACAGATCCAATTAGAAAGAAGACTAAGGCAAGTATAAACATATGGGACTACATCAAATTAAAAAGCTTCTTTACAGCAAAAGAAACCACTACCCAAACCAAGAGACCCCTCACAGAATGGGAGAAGATCTTTACATGCCATACATCAGACAAGAGTTTAATAACCAACATATATAAAGAGCTTGCCAAACTCAACAACAAGACAACAAATAACCCCATCCAAAAATGGGGGGAGGACATGGACAGAATATTCACCACAGAAAAGATCCAAAAGGTTGAGAAACACATGAAAAAATTCTCCGAGTCTGTGATTGTCAGAGAAATGCAAATAAAGAAGACAACAGACCGGCGTAAGGATCCCGGTTCGAGCCCCCGGCTCCCCACCTGCAGGGGAGTTGCTTCACAGGCGGTGAAGCAGGTCTGCAGGTGTCTATCTTTCTCTCCCCTCTCTCTCTGTCTTCCCCTCCTCTCTCCATTTCTCTCTGTCCTATCCAACAACAAAGCAACGTCAACAATGGCAATAATAACCGCAACGAGGCTGCAACAACTAGGGCAACAAAAAGGGGGAAAAATGGCCTCCAGGAGCGGTGGATTCATGGTGCAGGCACCGAGCCCAGCAATAACCCTGGAGGGGAAAAAAAAAAAAAGAAGACAACAATGAGATATCACTTCACTCCTGTGAGAATGTCATACATCAGAAAAGGTAACAGCAGCAAATGCTGGAGAGGGTGTGGGGTCAAAGGAACCTTCCTACACTGCTGGTGGGAATATAAATTGGTCCAACCTCTGTGGAGAACAGTCTGGAGAACTCTCAGAAGGCTAGACATGGACCTACCCTATGATCCTGCAATTCCTCTCCTGGGGATATATCCTAAGGAACCCAACATATCCATTCAAAAAGATCTGTGTACACATGTGTTCTTGGCAGCACAATTTGTAATAGCCATAACCTGGAAGCAACCCAGGTGTCCAACAACAGATGAGTGGCTGAGCAAGTTGTGGTATATATACACAATGGAATACTACTCAGCTGTAAAAAATGGCGACTTCACCGTTTTCAGCTGATCTTGGATGGACCTTGAAAAAATCATGTTGAGTGAAATAAGTCAGAAACAGAAGGATGAATATGGGATGATCTCACTCTCAGGCAGAAGTTGAAAAACAAGATCAGAAAAGAAAACAGAAATAGAACCTGAAATGGAATTGGCGTATTGCACCAAAGTAAAAGACTCTTGGGTGGGTGGATGTGGAGAATACAGGTCTAAGAAGGATTCAGAGGACCTAGTGGGGGTTGTATTGTTATATGGGAAACTGGGGAATGTTATGCATGTACAAACTATTGTACTTACTGTTGAATGTAAAACATTAATTCCCCAATTATAAAAAAATAAAAACAATTAAAAAAAAGACATGGTCATTAGGTAAAGAGGAGCTGCTTCACATCTTAGCCCTGCCATCAAGAAGCTATGAGGATCTGTGGTTTATCAAAGTCTCTGTGAATTTGTGTTCTTTGAAACAAGATGATTTGTCCCCACTTGGTATATGGTGCTTAGTAAATCATGTTATCATCATTACCACTGTTAGAGCGGAATGTGGATCCACTGAGAGCCAAGCACTGCTACTCCAGGTTTTGCAACAAGAGGGGAAATGCCCATTTTGGATCCTATAATGATATTGGAATGGTGTTCAAATCAACATCCCTTCCCTCTACTTCAAGAAGAATTTATACAGGGAAGTGGGGAGGTATGGTGAGAGAAAGGAAAGCTAGGAGATGGTTTGAAGGCAAGCTAGGTGGGGTCTACGGTCTTTAGAACTTCTGGTCTCCTTGACCTTATCCTACTGGATCAAACTTCCTCCTGGGACAAAGGCTGTATTAAATAAAGTCTTAAATTTCTCTTCCTTATTTGAACAGGACCAAAGGAACATAATGGGTGATGTAAGTCTATTTATTTTGAATGGAGACTGAAAAGAATTAAGAAAGGAAAAGAGAGGGAGAGAGAGAGAGAGATCGCAAAAGAGAGAGAGAGAGACTTGCAGCACTATTTCATCTCTTGTGAAGCTTCTCCCCTGCAAGTGGGGATTGGGGGTTTGAACCCAAGTCCTTGTTTGTGGTAATGTGCACACACTACCAGGTGTGCCTCTACCTGGTCCCCCTCACTGTGAGTCTTTGACGGTTGCCCTTTTGTTTCCCAAGTTCTGTGTTAGCATATTAAATGTAGACCAAACACTGATGTCTATCACCTTGTTCAACCCAGGTTACCTCCTCCCTCCCCCTTGGTCCATGTCACACTGCCTTGTCCCTTTAGGTCACAGTTTCATAGTTACTGGCAACTTAGTTACCTCCCAGTAGGCTTGCAGGTGGTCCAGGGTTACTCTGCTAATTCTTTGGGATCTGGTCCTAGGCACCTAGCCTAGCATGAAGGGATGGCTGTTTTTGCCTGATGCCTGGCCTATCTCTCCTCCCTTAATTCATGTTTCCCTAAAGTTAGACATTTGTGCTAGACATTTGGCTGCTCTGAACAGGGTGAGGAAAAAAATCATAAGCCTATTGGGTGTGTTTGTGATTGCACATGAGGTAAGAAGCTGTCTAAAGCCTTGTTGAAACCTCTCTTGGGGGGTTGGCAAGATAGCTCACTTGGATAGTGTGCTTTTTTTGTCATGTGCCTGACCCAGGTTTCAGTCCAGCTCACAGCAGGCTGCAGGAAGCCTTGGTGCTGTAGTGTCTTTCCCTTTCTCTGTGTGTCTGAAAAAGTCAACTCAAAGGGCTTGGTGGTGATGCATCTGGCGGAGTGCACATCTTACCATGGATAAGGGCCTGTGTTCAAGTCCCAGTCCTGACCTTCGGGGGACACTTAATAAGCTGTGAAGTAGGTCTGAAGGTGTCTATCTTTATCTCTACCTTAATTTTTTTTTAAATTTTTTATTTAAGAAAGGATTAACGAACAAAACCATAAGGTAGGAGGGGTACAACTCCACACAATTCCCATCACCCAATCTCCTTAACCCACCCCCTCCCATGATAGCTTTCCCATTCTCTAGCCCTCTGGGAGCATGGACCCAGGGTCATTGAGGGTTGCAGAAGGTAGAAGGTCTGGCTTCTGTAATTGCTTCCCCGCTGAACATGGGCGTTGACTGGTCAGTCCATACTCCCAGTCTGCCTCTCTCTTTCCCTAGTAAGGTGTGTCTCTGGGGAAGCTGAGCTCCAGGACACATTTCTACCTTTCTTTTTAAAAATATTTTTATTTATTTGTATGTTGCATAGAAAGTGAGGAATTGAGAGGGAGAGAGAGAGGAGAGAGGGAGAGAGAGAGAGAAAGACACACCTGCAGCCCTGCTTCACCACTTGTGAAGGTATCCCCCTGCAGGTGGGGACCAGGGGCTTGAACCTGGGTCCCTGCACATCATAAGGTGTGCACTTAGCCAGGTGTGCCACCCCCCCTCCAGAGTAGAAGCTTTCTAATCTTTTAGATGTTACATTACAATAAATCAGTACATATAGGACTGTAAGAAAACTAACATTCTATGTAAAACAAATAAGCTGTTTTTAAAGCAAACGCCATTTAAAAGATGCAACATGTCACATTAATGGAAAATATATGGCATATATTTTTTTATTTTATTTATAAAAAGGAAACATTGACAAAACCATAGGATAGGGGGGTACAACTTCACACAATTCCCACCACCAGAACTCTGTATCCTATCCCCTCCCCTGATAGCTTTCCTATTCTTTAACCCTCTGGGAGTACGGATCCAAGGTTATGTTGCATCTGTCTCTACCTTTCTATCTCACACTCCCCTCTCAACTTCTGTCTGACTTATCAAATAAAATAGAAGGGGTAAAGAAAAAAAGAGAGAGAAAGTGGCCACAGGGAGTAGTCAATTAGTAGTGCTAGCACTACTCCCCAGTGATGATTCTGGGCAAGCACTACAAATGTGCCTTTTAAAAAAGACAAAAAAGGGGGAAGAAACCTAGTCATTCTGTAGAAAATCAATTTCTTTTGAAGCTGAAGACACAGGGAAAATGTATTTATTTCATCTGAGCCAGGTACCATTAGCATGTTAATATGTAACTCATAGATTGTCTGCTTTTTTGATAGAACCAGGGCTACTGCCTCGTGCCACAAAAAGACAAAAACTTTGTTCCACCACCTTTTGCATGAAGAGAAAAAGCTTTATTGCCACTGAAACCTTTAATTGGAGCCTGGAGTATATTACTCTAATTAAGCAATGTTAGGCTTTGTAACTTTTTTACTCCTGGGGTTTATTGCCCGCATGATGACTCCACTGCTCCTGTTGACTTTTTCCCCCCTTTCTTTCTTTTATTCTGACAGAGACATAAAGAAACAGAGGGATAGAGAGACACACACTCACCTGTACTGTTGTCCCCCTTGCAGATGGAGATCAAGGGCTTGAGCCCAGGTCTTTGTGCAGAGTACCTTGAGCATCCCACCATCTGGCCCCGTTTCAGCTTCAGCTTTAGTGTAGGCGGAAGTGGGTGAGGACTGCAAAGCCAGGGGCTGGACTTTGGAGCAAGTAGAGAAGGATCCCAGACCTCCAGATCTTTTTTGCCTCCTGAAGAATGACTCCTCAAACTTCCTCATAGAACAAGACCAGCAATTGATCTTAACAATTCTTAATTGAATTAGATATTTTTGTTATTATTAACATTGCTTTACAAAATTACTAGATTTTAGGGGTATAATTTCACATTTACATACCTGTCTGTACAACTCACTACACTTATCACTGAAGTTTCTGTACGTACCCCCCAGTCCTTCCCATTGATAAGCACCCAGCATCGTAGTTTTCACAAAGTTAACTTATTTATTTATTTATTTATTTATTTATTCTTTTGCTACCAGGATTATTCCTGGGGCTTGATGCCTGCATGGTGAATCTACAGCTCGTGTGTATACTTTTTTTTTTCTTTATTTGATAGACTAGAGAGAAATTGAGATGGGTGGGGGAAATAGAGAAAGAAAGAGACAGAGAGATACCTGCAGTACTAGCTTCACCACTTGTGAAGCTTCTCCCCTGCAGGTGGGAAGTGGGTGCTTGAACCTGGGTCCTTAAACATGGTAATGTGTGCACTTAACCAGGTGCATACCAAAGAAGCTTCCCCAAATTGATTATTCTTTATTATTTTGAATGGGCTAAGTGAACAAAATCTGAGTGGTGATGTTTGGGTCTACACTGGTTGTCTTTTTATTTCCAAATTTGGTTTTAGCATATTAGCTGTCACTGTGCAAAGTGTTCCAGCGAGCAGAGTTCTTATCAATTTCACGTCACCCCCCATCATGCCCCAGGGCCATATCAGACAGCATCCAGTCTTTTGGGTGCTCCTAATTTCAAGATGACCCTGCCCATCCATCTTTCACCCGTGTGTTCTTCTATCTAAGGATAGAGCTTTCTCTCACTCTTTCTTTTAAGGGAGAGAGAAAAGTGAAAGAGAGACATCATAGCAGTGAAGCTTCCTTCATTGTGGTGGGGTCTAGGCTTGAATCTGGGTCATGTACATGGCAAAGCAGTACATACTATCTATTAAAAAAAATTGTATTGTCTTTATTTGATACAGAGGAAGGGGGAATATAAAGAGGGAGAGATAGAGCTAGACACCTGCAGCCCTGCTTTATCGCTCTTATAGCTTTCCCCCTAAAGATGGGGACCAGAGGCTTGGACCTAGGTCTTTGGGGTTGTGACATGTGCACTCAACCAGGTGGGCCACCACCCAGCCCCAAGCAGTAAACTCTCCAAGTAAGCTATTTCATTGACCCTGATAGAATTTTCTCAAGTGTATTTTTACTGTGGGTCTACAAGACAGAAAAAGCCTTTCTTGGCTGAGCACATGCACATATGCTTACCACTGAGATCTGGCTCAGATACATATGGATACTTGAGAGAAGGCATAAAGCAATGCAACTCTCACTGGGGGCTTTTCTGTCACTTTTCCTTGGGTGTCCTGGAATGGCCCAGAACTGGCAAAGTACTCTTTCTCTGTAGATCTCTGACAAGTCCAGAAAGTTCTGATTCAAGGAGGCCACCCCAACCCACCCCCACCTTCTATGCTCCCTGGAATTGCAAGTCACAGTGGTGGAAGTGTGCAAACACATTGACTGCACTTCCTCACCCCTCCCCACCCCTCCACCTCCTTCCTAGCTCTCTGGGGACAGGAAGAGGATTCAACACTGTGACTGCATTTGTCACTGGCTGGGAAGCCAGGGCTGGTGCCTGGGACATAGATTCCTGAAAGATGGCACTTTTACAAGAATGTATTAGTCCAAGGGGCAGGGAAATAGAAAAAGGAGGAGACTGGGGTTTCAAATATGGTGATGGATGGTGGCTCCCGGATATGGATACTACTTCCTATCTTGGGCTGCCCTGTGGGCTAAGTATTGCTCCACATGCACAGCTGACCTTTCCACCTCATAGTTTCATCATGTTCTGAGGTGACTGTGATAGAGTGGGACAGTGCTGGGCTTGGCGCCTAAAGTCCTGGGTTTAATTCAGGGCTCCCTTCACCTTCTAACTGCATGCTCATGCTCATGATTATCACAGAAGAGAGCTTATTTACCTTCTTGGGTGCTCAATATGGACAGTGCTCCAGCAAAAGGAACCACCACCCAAACAAAGAGAACTCCCACAAATAAGGAGAATATCTTTATATGCCATATATAAGACAAGAGGTTAATAACCAAAATATATAAAGAACTTACCAAACTCAGCAACAAGAAAACAAATGATCCCATCCAAAAATGAAGCGAGGACATGAACAGAATATTCTCCATAGAAGAGATCCAAAAAGCCAGTAAACATATGAAAAAATGCTCCAAGTCATGGATTGTCAGAAAAATGCAAATAAAGACAACAATAAAACACCACTTCACTCCTGTGAGAATGTCATGCATCAGAAAAAGTAGCAGCAACAAATGCTAGAGAGGTTGTGGGGTCAAAGGATCCTTCCTTCACTGTTGGTGGGAATGTAAATTGGTCCAGCCCCTATGGAGAGCAGTCTGGAAAATTCTCAGAAGGCTAGTAGTAGACCTGCCCTGTGGCCCTACAATTCCTTTCCTGGGGATACATCCTAAGGAACCTAATATACCCATCCAAAAAGATTTCTGCATGCTTATGTTCATAGCAGCACAATTTGTAATAGCCAAAACCTGGAGGCAACCCAGGTGTCCAACAACAGATGAGTGGCGGAGCAAGTTGTAGTCTATATACACAATGGAATGCTACTTAGCTATCAAAAATTGTGAGTTCACCTTTTATTTTTTATTCTATCCTGGATGGAGCTTGAAGAAATCATGTTAAATGAGATCAGTCAGAAACATAAGGATGAATATGGGATGATCTCACTCATAGATAGAAGTTAAAAAACAAGATCAAAAGTGAAAACACTAAGCACAACTTGGACTGGAGTTGGTGTATTGCACCAAAGTAAAAGACTGGGGTTGGGGGGAGTGTTCAGGTCCTGGAACTTGATGGCAGAGGAGGACCTAATGGGGGTTGAATTGTTATGTGGAAAACTGAGGAATGTTATGCATGTACAAACTATTATATTTTACTATCATCTGTAAATCATTGAATCCCCCAATAAAGAAATAAAAAAAATATGGATGGTGTTCTGCAGTGGTGAGAAATAAGTGAGAAAACACATGTTACTATCTAACATGGAGGACTTGCTTGATAAAAGCTCACAAAACTTTATTTAGTATTTGTTTATTTGTCAGCAGGGTTACCACTGGGGATTGATGCTTGCATATCTCAACTACTCCCAGTGATTCTTTTATTTCTAGATAGAGGGCAGGGGGCAGAGAAAGATGCAGAGAGAGAGAGACATAGAGAGGAGGAGAAACATTGAATCACTGTTCCACCACTGATGAAGCTTCCCTCCTGCAGGCTCTCCTATGTGGTGGCCCGTGGCGCTTAAGAACCCAGGTCTCTGTGCATGGTTACATGTGTGTTCTGCTAGATGAGTTACCTCCCAGCCCCAGGAAGTTTTTTCTTACTTTAATCCCAGTGTGGACAAGAATGCTTTCAGAAGATTATTTTCTTTTAAATTTTTTAAATGTATTTACTTAAATGAGAGAGAGAGAGAGAGAGAGAGAGAGGCTAGAGCATTGGTTACATCTGGCTGATGGTGGTGCTGGAGATTGAACTTGGTACTTCAGAGCATAACTACTATGCTATCTCCTTAGTCCAGACACTTATTTTAAATTTCTGTGAATTGATAGTGTTTATTATCATTATTATTGATTATATTATTTATCAATGATGATTTCTTTTTTTTTTTTTGCCAGCAGGATTATCTCTGGCACTCAGTGCCTCCATTTTTTAAATAGAGAAATAGAGGAGAGAAAAAGGTAAATAGAGAGAGAGAGACCTACCTGTAGCACTGATCTACTTCTCTTGAAGCTTCTTCTTTGCTGGTGGGGACCTGGGACTTGATCCTGAGTCACTGAGCATGGTAACATATTTGATTAACTAGGTGTGCCACTATTGACCCTTGGTGATTGTTTCTTACTTGAGAAACTTACCTGAACACTCTGCCTTCAATGGGAATGGAAACCACACTCTACAGTTCACTAGAGCATGATTATGTGCTATTATTTCCCCTCATTAGCATAATTTAATATTTCCATAAATCTCTTGACCAGAGAAATAGTTTTTGTTCACTCCAGAAATATCCTGGAAAGTCATCAATACTTCTATAGAAAACATCAAGAGTTTCTGCCTAACATTAAAGGAAACCTGCATTTCAAAGTTCTCACCTTGCTAGGACTATTCTCAACATACTAAACCCTTTGCCTGACAGCCAGATGTTACAGCTTATTTGAGAATTCTATCTGGAAATTTGGCTCAGACATCGAGTAGTTCAACGCTGGATCTGTGGCACAAAGGCCACCTGATCCTTGTTTAAGCTGGGCAAGGATTTGTCAACTTGGTAAACTAAGATCTATAGGCAGTTCAATTTAAGAAGCAGAAATTTGTGTATTTAAGAACTAAAGCTTTAGCTACTTTATGGGAATTCTGGTTTCTTTTTGTCCTTATGTGACCCCTTTCTTCTTTCCTTCCTTCCTTCCTTCCTTCCTTCCTTCCTTCCTTCCTTCCTTCATCCTTCCTTCATCCTTCCTTCCTTCCTTCCATCCTTTTTCTCTTTTTCTTTCTTTCTTCCTCTCTTTCTTTCTACCTTCTTCCTCTTTTTTGTGGAACTGGAGCCTATAGATGAGTGATTTCACCATTCTGGACTGCTTTTTTTTATTAAGATAGCCAAAGAGACAGAGACAGACACAGAAATAGAGAAAATGAGAGACACCATAACAACACAGCTTCTCTTTGTGCCATAATACTTGCTAGGTGGTAATAGGGTTCAAACCTCATGATAAGGCATGCTTCTTACCTGTTGAATTATCTCTCTCTTTCCCTGACTTTTCCTTTTATGCTTTATATATGGTTGAAAAGTCATGTGACTCCTGGACACTATAACTGAGAAAATACAGGGAGTTTGACAAGGACATTAACACCACCGATTCCTCTTGGGGGAGTTTATGAAGCTGTTTCTTCCTGTCCTGGACTGTTGTGTCACTACACTTACTCGAATCTCATTGAATACTGCTTTATGTCAAACTCCCAACTGTTAGTCATTCCTCACCTGTTCACTTTCTCTGACTCACTGACAAGGCTTTATAAGATGACGTTTTTTTCTCTCTTCCAGTAAGTTTGTTTGCTTATTACCACCAGGGTTATTGCTAGGGCTTGATGTCTGCATGGTGATTCTACAACTCCCAGCAGCCTTTTTGTTTGTCTTTCTATTTTTCTTATAGGGAGACAGGAAGAGTAGACAAAGAAAGATAAAGATAGTTAGATAGATAGATAGATAGATAGATAGGTAGATAGATAGATAGAGGAGACACAAGCACAGAACCATTCAACTGCCCCTGAATTCCCTGTCCATGCAGGTGGGTATCAGGGGCTTGAACCTAGGGCCACGTTCATGATAATGTGTGCTCTATTGGATGCACCACCATCCAGATTTCTTTCTCTAGTGTCTTATCAGTTGGCAATGTTTGAGAGTCAGCTTGGTTTTATTTTTGCCTGCAGGGGCCTCACTTCCACTGATCCTAGAGGATTACTTATTATTTTAAATTTCAGGTAAGGAGGGTCGGGCAGTGGCACAGTGGGTTAAGCGCATGTGGCGCAAAGCGCAAGGACCAGCGTAAGAATCCAGGTTAGCACAGCTCAACTAACAGGAAGCCACTGCCACCTGAACTCTTTCCTCCAATTAGCTTTTTTCTCTTCCTGTGGCTTATTCCATCCTTGTCCCATCAATCTTTGTATAAGTGTCTTCCATCTTGTATGACCATGTTCTCTGCTTTTCAGATGCCCAGCTCATGAATCAGTTACTGAAGTTAGTGAGATGTTCAGATTTACTTGTTTAAATATTGTTTTGTTAATAATATCAAGAAGTCACTTGGGCTATTCTGCTTTCTCTTATAATCAAGGAGTTCACATAGAGATTATCTCTATATAATCTTGGATTATAGAGCATTCCCAAGAGCCCAATCTTTCTCTTCATCGTTTTGCACAGGAGAAAACAAAATCTCCATGCTAAAGAAAATCTGCTGACTGATCTTGGCATATACCTGAATCCCCAGGGAGAAACTATAGATGACATTGACCTGGGAGATTGAGCACATGCACTTTAAATTATGTAATTTTTTGAAATGCATTCAACTTTCATTCTGAATTGTTTTAAAAGAAAAAAAAACTAAGAAAGGGAGGTTAAGGAAGAGAGAGTAATGGCTATACAAAAAGAATTTCATATCTGAGGTTCCAAGGTCTCAGGCTCAATCCCCACACCACTCTAAACAGAACTAAGCAGTGCTCTAACTTCTCTATTTTCTTCCTTCCTTCCTTCCTTCCTTCCTTCCTTCCTTCCTTCCTTCCTTCCTTCCTTCTTTCCTTCCTTCCTTCCTTCTTTCCTTCCTTCCTTCCTTCTTTCCTTCCTTCCTTCCTCTCTTTCTTTCTTCTCTATATCCCTCATTAAGATAAAACAAGTAAGAAATGTTTATAAAAATACTAAGAAAGTGTTCATATAGTCTTTTTTGCCTCTCTTCTCCTTCCTCCCCCTTCTTCTCTTTCCTTTTCATCTTCCATTTTCTCTACTCGCTCATTCTGTTCCTTTCTTTTTTCTATTTTCTTGGATAATATGCCATCAGGTAGCTATTAGGAAATAGCTTGAGGACATTTGAGTTATAAGAAAGGAGGATCTTCTCAATTGTTAAGAATTTAATCTGGATTATGTAACTTTCAGCTGGTCCTTAGCCAAAGCTCACTTTTATTGGGAGTAAATTAAGTGCTTAGTGCTTAAGTATTAAATACTACATTCCTAATCCTTGTGGATATTTAAGAATTTTTATCAGAAGCCAATAGGATGCCAAAAACTTTTGGTTCTTTGTAAAGAAATTGACTTTTTTCAACTGTAACAACAATTTATATCAACATTGTGACCAATTTTAATTGTATTTTGTACAGTGCACTAATTTATCTTTTAGTGGGAATGTCCTGAAAAAGAGTTCAATCAAATCAGATGTGGGGAATGTTTGTTGGTTTGGGCCAGAGACAGTTTTTCATCCTACTTAGAGCTTTGAGAAGCTGGTGCCCTTCCCCTATGATGAGCTGCTGAGAACAGAACCAAGGGGGGAGGGGGGGAGTCTAGAGATGGGCTGAACCCAGGTTGGCTGTAACCGGGCTCCAGTGGATACATGTATGGGCTATGTCAATATAGTCACTGTTTCTGAGTTATGAAAGACAATGCACCCACCCAACAAAAACACATCTCTTTATTTGGGGAAACAACCATAGGTTATAGAAGTCCCAAGATTGTAGAAGGGAAGACAGCATTCTTTAAAAATTTAGAGGGCAGAACGAGGAAGATAACTTAGCAGCAGTGTGCATGACCGAAATATGTGAGGCCCTGGGTTTAGTCCCAGGCACTGCATTTTAAACAGTGGGATGGGAAATCTGTTTTTCCCAAACAATATTCTATGGTCCACCTGAACATATTGAATTAGGCTATTCTCTTTTATGATGGAATTAATTTTACATTAAACATTTTGGAGTTTGGTTTCCAGCTCTTTTAAAAATTGTATTTTTTCCCTTATATTTGTTAGGATAGAGGAAAATCTAGAGTGGAAGGAAGGGTAGAGAAAGATGAAGAGAGACAGCTATAGCATTACTTCACTGCTTATGAAGCTTCCCCAACCTCTTCAGGGACTGGGGGATTGAACCCAGGTCTTTGTACATGGTACCATGCGCACTCAAATGAGTGTACCACCATTTGATTGGAAATAATATTTCAGAACATAGGAGTTCTGCTTCTGTGGTTGTTAAGAGATCCACAGTAAAAGCAATACAGAACTTGATGCATTATTTTATTCAGGACTCCAGTTCTTTTTGATCACGAATATACTCTGATTCATTGGAGTTAACTGGCTTTAAAACTTTGATAGTCCTGGAAAGAAGCTGGATTGGAGAATGCTAATAGGCCAGATCTGCTGTGTTTGTGTCACTCCTTCAAGACAGGACCAGAGGCTTTGAAGTACAGAAACCTGTTGGCTTTACTTGCATGGTAATGGTAATGATTCTTTTTATTATTTTTTATTATTAGTTTTTAGGTGTCATGTTCTTGTCTGGCAGATTAGCATTTTTTCAAAACAATTAATTTGTTATTAATAGTTTGATATATAACCTTACCTCACCCTCACAAAGATAACCACCATAGTTTTTGCAAGTCTTACAAAAAGTTTGCTTACTTCTGCTTTGTTTGGATTTTTTTTTTTTTTTGCAAGTTCATGTAAATCAGATCTCTAAATTCCACATAAAGAGTGGAAACAGCCTAGATGCCCACCAGATGACTGGCTAAAGAAGTTATGGGATATATGTTCCATGGAATACTACTCTGAAAAGTGGACGGTACTGGAGGTGATTATGCTTAGTGAAATAAGTAAAGAAATGGAAGACAACTACTACCAGATGGTTTCCCTCATATACAGTAATGATTCTAAATGATTCTAACCTGTCCCTCTTATGCCCCCCACCAATAATTTAAAGCTGATGTCTGGTCAAATAATTGGCCAAAAATCATTGGTAAGGGGACCTTACCCTAACCATTGAATGATTATATTGTTACTGTAGAAAATTTCAGTTGAGTCATGTGCCTGTCCTCTGCAACATCTACTGGGAAGCTCAAAGTTTGCTTTATGTCAGAGTTCTTTTTCCTTTCCTTTCCTTTCCTTTCCTTTCCTTTCCTTTCCTTTCCTTTCTTTTTCTCTTCTTCTCTTTTCTATCCTTTTCTTTCTTCTCTTCTCTTCTCTTCTCTTCTCTTCTCTTCTCTTCTCTTCTCTTCTCTTCTCTTCTCTTCTCTTCTCTCTCCCTTTCCTTTCCTTTTCTTTTCTCTTCTTCTCTTTTCTATCCTTTTCTCTCTTCTCTTCTCTCTCTCCCTTTCCATTACTTTTATCTTCTTCTCTTTTCTACCCTTTTCTTCTCTTCTCTTCTCTTCTCTCTCTCCCTTTTCTTTTCTCTTCTTCTCTTTTTTATCCTTTTCATCCATCCTCTCTCTCTCTCTCTCCCACCAAGGTTATGCTGGGGCTCATTGCCTTGCCTTATTTTCCCTTCCTTTTTTTTTTCTTTGATAGATATAGATAAATTGAAAAGGAAAGGAAGATAGAAGACAGAGAGGGAGAGAAAGGAGACACTTGCATTCCTGTTTTACCACCAGTGAATCTCCACCCCCACCCTCCCACCTGCAGGTGGGGACCAGAGGCTTGAATTCAAATTCTCATGCCTGGTAATATTTGCTACCACCCAAACCCCAGAGTTATTTTTCTCATCTGTGTTTCATGTACCACAGTTGCTTCAAAAGCAGCTAACCAAAGTAACACTGAAAGGTGGAGGTGTAGTTTGTTGATTCAGAAGTCTGAACATGTTCTTTACTGATGGGCACTTATTTATATTTAGGGAAGTTATGAGATGATTTCATTCAAGTCACTGGGAGACCAGGAGATTTGAATGAAAGCTCACTTGCCAGTGTCTTTGGGTCAGGAGGCTTGTTTCAGACTATAAGTCTATTTTCACTGCTTCTAGTCAAGTTTATTTGCTTGTTTAGTTTTTAATGTGATCAGACACAGAGAGGAAGCTGAAAGAGAAGGGAAAGAGAAAGACACCTGCAACACTGCTTTACTGCTCCTGAAATTTCTCCCCTGCAGGTGAGGACCTGGGGCTTGAACTAGGGTCCTGGCACATGGTCATGTGTGCACTGGGTGTGCCACTGCCCAGCTCCTTGTAATCAGGCTTTAAAACATGGTCCAAATTTAGCTGGGCTATCATGGAGGCCTATTTGGAGGTTTAAATGAAAGGAATTTACCCCACCACAAAAACACCTATAATTCTAATTCCAGTAAAGTTATTTGCATAGTGGCAGTGCCTGAACAGAACCAGGCTGGACCGTGGCACTAGCTTTGGAGTTCTTATGTGGGGAGACCAGCCAGGGGGCTTTAGTGGGGAGTATCTGCTTAATTAACTTTTCCAGCTTCTTAGACACAGCATGAGGCCCAGAATGGCAGGGAATCCTTGGGTTGGGGGGTGGGGGTGCAGGAAGGTGTTAATTGGAGTTCCTAATGGAATTAGGATTGTAGTGGGGAGAATTTGTACAGTCTCCTGGCCCCTCAGTTAAAGGAAGAAAGCAGATTGCAGGGTTGGTCCTACCCACCTTTGCTTCTTTCCCTCTGGACTGTCCTGACAAACATTTGGTGGGGCATGCAGCCAGGGCTGGGTGTGGCCCAGGCGAACTTCTGTCTGAGAGAACACTGCATAAATGGAGAGGGAAGGAAGGACTTTTGGCAGGGTAGAGAGAAATCAGTTTGCAGAGGTTAATTCTTGGGGGTGGGGTGGGGTGGTAGGACAGTGGAAAGGGTATGCATATCATCCACACTTTGAGATCTTGGGCTTTGCACCCTCCCAGTCTGAATATGGCACTCACAAATACCCCATTGTGAGAGGATCTTGGTTAAGTCACCATGGGCAGCTTACTTGGATTTGAGGATTTGGAAATGGCATTTCTCACCTCCTCACACTAGTCTGTTTAGTTGCTTGCCAAGTAGAACTGGGTGGGGGAAGCAAGGATACTTTAATTCTGGTTAGAAATGTTTAAACCAAGTGTTATATAAAGGGCTGCTTGGCTGGTTGATGGCAAGAGGGAGCAGTGTGGCTCTTCCTCCTTCTCCTCCTTCTAATGTATTTGGAAACCTAAACACTATTTCTTTCTTTGGGAACTCACTCCCTTACCCTCTCTGAGCAAGAAGCCATCATATCTCTAAGTATCTCCTGCTGCATCCCCCTACACTTAGTTGTTTGTGGGGGATTAATAGTTTACAGTGCAGTTATTGACACACAGGTACAACTTTTCATTTCTCCATGGTAGATGTCAAGACACTCTCTATCCCCCTTTCCACCATCATGAACCAAGATCCCAGTGTGCCTCCTTCCCATCCCTTCTCCTCCTTCCTCAGAGTCCTTCACTTTGATGTAATATACCATATCCTGTCTAATTTTCACTGTATGTTTCTCCTTTACATTCTTTTTTAAAAAAGATATTATTTGTTTATGAGCAAGATAGGAGGAGAGAGAAAGAACCAGACATCACTCTGGGACATGTGCTGCTCTCATGCTTGGGAGTCCAAAGCTTTAATACTGTGCCACCTCCCGGACGGCTCTTTATATCCTTCTTAACTGTTGCCGATTTACTGTGTATTTTCTCTTTGTGCCCTTGCTTGTCAACTTCTAAGTATCAGTTTGGGAAGCACTGAAGCCAGTCCTGCTGTGTAAAGCCCTGCCAGTAAAGACTCTTGACTGAAGACCTCTTCCTTCAGCCAGGCCTCAGCATCCCTCTTGAGGGGCCACCTGATCCTGTCTGTGAGCAGAACACCCAGGAACAGGCATAGAAAAATAACAAACCCATTGTGTTTGCAGAAACAGTTCAGTCTACCTTTGGAATGGCACAGTACATTCCAGTCTGAAAATAAATAAATAAATAAATAAAAATTCCCAAGAAAATGTTCCCTCTTTTCTGTTTGAGATCTTTAACAGTTTAACCTTGGCACACAATTCAAAATTCAACTGGTCTATGTTAAAGTGAGGACTCCATAGGAGCTTAGCACTTCTACTTCTAGAATATATATATTCCTATTAGTGGGATTTGGAAAGATAATACTACTGGTAATGCTTTGACTTTCTAAATGTTAGCTGTATTTTTTGTTTGTGATTATGCATCCAGGAAGAATTAAGCAAATTCTACTTTCCATTGGCCATCTAAAGAGGAGTTTTGAGGGGCTGGATGGTGGTGCACTCAGTAGAATACATACATTATCATACACTGACACCAGGGTAACAAAATATAGGGTGGGATATATATATAGTATGGAAAGGGTTGGTGTGTTGGGGTGTGTGGCTTTGGGGTCCCAGTGCAAGCTGATGGAAGTGTTAGCAGACACCTGTCATGAGGAGACGAGCAATTGTACCTGTTTGTCAGCAACTGCACTGTCAACCATTATCCTTTCAATAAAATGATAAAATAAAAAAAGATAAGTAAATAAAGAGGAGCTTTGAGTATTTTTGCTGTGAGAGCTCTCTTAGTTTTACGCGGTCGTTGTAATTTGTAGAAAGAAATTGTGTGTGGTTGTTCTGGGAACTTCAGTGGCTGCCCTAATGGTATGTCTTAGTGCCTTATAGCTGGGGACAAAATCTGCTGCCCAGTTTTAGAATACAAAAAGGAATAACAATAATAAAAAAGATTCCCCCACATAATAAGGTTGGTCACGGTAGAGAACTGGGCTGTGGCTGTTTCAGCCAAAGGGGATTCTCACCAGATCCTCACACAAATGAGGCACTGAGGGGAGAGACTTCCTTTCAGCTGTTGGCAATGCCTTCTTGCTGGGTGGAACTCCTTCCTGAGCACATGGTGGAGTAGGTGCCAGGATTCCTTACTTAGAGCAAACTGAGTCCTCAGATAGTTCTCAGTTGGGAGGGGTTTGTGCGTATATGTGTGTGTGTGTGGGGGGGCACAGTGTTTGTTCAGAAGGCACCTTGTCACTAGCAATGATTTCATTTCAGGCCATTTCCAGCATCTTCCACAGATGCTCCTCCAGAGGTAAACATCATCCAGGGGGAGAGAGCTGACTTCACCCAGTGACTTTATGGGACTGGAATGTGAGCCGATTCTTAAATTCTTGGCTCCTCAGCCCCAAGTTCCTCCTCCCTCTTCTTCTCTTCTTCCCTTCCCTTCCCTCTTCATTTCTCTGTCTTCTCTTTCCTCCTCTCCCTCTCAGATCTCATTCATTTCATTCATTTCCCTGGATGTGGATGTCTGTCTTCGGTCTTTCTTTCAAGTTCCTTAATAGAAAGGATGCTTCATTCTGTTGATAATGTCTTGAGTGCTGTTTGGATTTGTGAATCCCCCAACAAGCAAATGCTATCGGGAAACACAAATCAAAGTTAATAATGGAGAGACCCCGTGTATATGTTTTCACTAGAGAGATGCAGTTGTAATGTTTAGGCCCTGCCTTTGTGATGGCTACTTTAGTTTCCTTGCCCCAGAAGTGGGAATACAAGCAGCAGGATTCCCTAGAGGGGTTGGGGCTGGGGCTGACAAAGCTAAAGGAGGTGGGAGTAGCAGGGGTGGGGGGGGACTAGACCTGCAGGAGGGGGCCCCATTCAGAGCTCACGCCTGTGTCAGTTCAGATAAATGACCCAGTCCTAGTCCCAGATCCAGAATCTTCAAAGCTGAGTGTCTGGTTACATGTTATAAGTGGAAAGTAAGATTCAAAGGCCTCGCAGACCTCGCAGAAGATAATCTTGTCTTAATCAGGAGACACTTTAAAACCCACGTTGGAGATTTATATGCCTGCTCCATACCAGCATTTTCCCCGGAATGGTTCTTTTTGGTGGGTATGGGTTTTTAAACCCAAAAGCCTCATCCTTCCCACCACAAAGGCAGCCTGTCTTCTAGCTGGGATGGTGCCCTGGCAGCTCCCTCCTCCTCCCCTCTTCCCCCTCCTCCTCACTTCCCTTCTTCAACCACCCCTTCTCCTTTTCCTCCTCTCTCTCCTCCTCCTCTTCCTAACCCATCCTCTCCTCACCCCTCCTCCTCTTCCTCCCTGCTCCTCCTGTCTTCCCTTCCTCCTTCTCCTCCTTCTTCCTCACCAGTTCCTACTCTCCTCTGCAGCCTCCTCCTCCTCCTCCTCCTCCTTCTCCTCTTTCTCTTTCCCAGACTTCTGTGTCAGGGCTGCTTCAGCAGCTCATGTCCAGCTAGAATCTTATATGTGCAGCCCT